>NC_062533.1:12988365-13273365 GCF_022655615.1 Tachysurus fulvidraco
CTTTACACCCTTACATTATCTCTACATTTTAGGGGAATAAGCCACATAAACGTTATTGATATTATTTATTTGCGGGTAGATTATATAAATTTTTGTAATTTTCATAGCTCAGATACATGACAGAGGAAATAAATGGGCCCATTAATAGATGAAGCCAGTTGTGTTTGCATCCTGAACAAAAATGTATTGGCAGAAAGTGTTTGGATGTCCTGCATAATGCAGCCTTTGTTGTCTTTCTCGCTTCTTCTTTTTTGCACTGTGTGCATTTCAAAGTGAGGCGACTGTGCACTGTAATGGTGTCTTTAAAAGCTTATTGAACAGGCATCACACATCATTTAAACCAGAAATACAAAAAGCAGTTAATAGTTTGAGCTAATACACTTTATTTGATCAGATAAATTGTACTTCTGTATAATTTGATGGACCAATACAGACAATAGATACTGTAGTACCTGTACTATACTTACTGTATTAGGAAAGCTCTACACTCTATAAAATGAATGGCAGTGTGCAAGCAGTATGAATTGAAAAGTCTCTACAATGAATGATTTTTGTGGCTCTATTTCTAGAAAGGATAAGTTTTCTTGTTTAGTGCTGGATCTCTGTTATGTCTGAAGTGTTGTTTTTTTTAAGCTCAGTGCTGAAGCAGACAATTCTGTCTTCTGACTATTGCATTTAGGAAAACTAAATAAATATGGAAAACTAAAAGCAATTTTACATAAGTGCTTTAAGACAGATAAATCATTTTCATTTCTAGGTTTTCACTATCAACAGTAAAATAAGATTAATAGTCGTTTCTTGTTTCTTATGTATCTCCTGTAACGTTTTTTTTTATAACATCCTATCTTCTAAAATTTTACATTTACAATGCTTAAATATTGGCCATCACTCAAGTGTCAGATTAATTATGTCGTGTCAATGGTTATAAAATTAGCCACACCAACACAAAACAAGTAAATGTCAACTTTTTTGTAAAACTGCTTATGGAATTATAATTTTTTTTAAGTCTGAAATGTTTGTAAGTCTGAATTTTTTCCGTTTTCTGTATGCAAATAAAAATGGCATTTGATTTCTCTTTCAACATGCTACACTCATACAGGAGGAGAGTACAGACAGAATGTGAATGATTTGCCTGGTGGAAAGAAAAATGCAGTGAAATTGCACAAGGATTTACTAAAAGGAAACAGGAGAAATGTGAGCTGATACAAAGCAATAAGGTCACTGTGTTCTCGAAGATAGATCCTAACGATAGAGTAGCAATCATGTTGTCTTGTTATGTCGTTTATTTCGGACCACACTACACATCCTGGGCTTCAACTTTCCTGAAATAAGACAAAGTGAGACATACTGTATTTCAGGGTAATGTTTCTATAAAGTGATCCTCAAATACATGGTAAACAACACTGTATCACATCCAGTTCTTTATTTCATGAGTCTGTACTATAATAAACATGTTAGCGTTATGTGCAAGTATGTTAGCAAGCTCTGTGACACTCATTCCTGTTGTCAGCTACAAAGGCAAATTAATAAAATCCCACTGAAAAGCTATCAGCTATAACAGTATCAAGCAGCCCTAGCCAACCGATGACGGACGAAGGCTAGCATCAACGTTTTTTCTCTAACTTCTGTATCACAGTGCAGCATGACGCACTCGGAGGAAAGGGCTATTTACCCTCTTCTGCATACATGAGCAAACAGACACTTACGATTAGCTAGAGTCGCTTGTTACTGACATAGAGCAAGGTTTAATTTTGCTTTTTTGTCTCCTTCAGATTTTAGATTTTTCCTGCCAACAGGACGAATATTATTCTGTTGCATCAACACTAGCTAAAATAGAGGTCTATTAAACACACTGTTTTAGTGGCAGTCAGCACTGGTCAAAAGGTCAAGGGTTCAAGTCCCAGCATTAACATTACCATTGTTGGGCCCTTAAACCCTCTTTGCTCCAGGTGCTCCATATCATGGCTGAGACGTATTTCCAGGTAACTTTTTCATAAAACGATCCTTAAGTAAACACACTCTGTATTATTTCCAGATCTTTATTTCATGAATCTGTTCTCTGTACTACAATAAACATTGTCACGTTATATGCAAGTCTGTGCACATTATGTGCAAGCACCACCACTGTTGGGCCCTTGATCAAGGCCCTTAACACTCTCTACTTCAGGTGCCCTATATCATGGATGAACCTGCGCTCTGACACCAGCTTCATAACAATTTGGGATATGTAAAGAATGAGTTTTACTTTACTGTAAAGTTTATCAGACTATACTATAGAAATTAAGTCTCTCTCTCTCTCTCTCTCTCTCTCTCTCTCTCTCTCTCTCAAATAGCTTTCTCAAATCTGGCCATTTTATTGGTGTCTAATTCCTACTTTCTTCACTTTCTTCACGTTCTTCACATTTTTATTAGCTTCAAAAGGACATTCTAAGACTCACTTCAGATCATATAGAAATAAAATATTTTGCTGTTCACTAGCTTCATCATGTAGAGTAACGAAGACCTCGAGGAAGACAAGAGGAAATGATCAATGAATGATCATTCTGCTCAGGTGATACAAACTGCCAGGCTGAACAGGCCTCACCTGCATGCCAAACTCCAGCACAGAGAGATAGAAGGGCTGAGGGGGTTTTTATACCGCTGTTCAGGTGCTTTCAGAAGAGACGTGTTCTCAGGCATTTCTTTAAGGCTGAGAACGTGCAGAATAAATGAAGCTGGGAGATTCAATACACCTTTACTGAAGCACAAGAGAAAAATGTCAGGTTATAAATGGAGGCGGTATTACATTTGTGATACAATGCTTGACGCGTACGCCTACATTACAGTGACATTTTAATTTCAGACAACGTTTCCTCAGGTCTGTATGCTAGTCTTTTTTTCTCTTACCTACAAATAATAGCACATTTTTAACTACAGCATTGACTGCAGCCGTTCTCTTTCCTGTACAGCATTTTATCTTTTTCTTAGCCAAACAGCACATAAAATACCAAGCGATCCATTTAATTTTGCTCCACTGTGTTTAACATTATCTTTATACTTCACATCTTGCTACTCACCCGGTCTGCACATGACATTTACAGTATACACACGTACAATTCAGCCACATTTTTGCTTTTACTGTATATTATTTTATTGATTTTTTTTTTCCTTCCACAATTCTCTTTGTTCCACATGATTCATTCCGAGTCATATCATTTTCACATAATTCGGTTTCAGACGACTCTAATTTTAACACATATTTGTTTTCTTTTTAGACAAATTAATTACTTGTATTTTTTTATTCATTCTTTTTTTTTTATTTTATTCACATCATCACATTATTTACATGATGTTATGTGCATCAAATGTCACACGTTTAATTCCAGTGCATAACGTGGTTAAATTCACCTTTTACTAGACTCACATACTGTAAGTGTGTAAGCTGGAGCTCATTGTCAGGTAAGTCTTATCTTCAAGATAGATAGATACTTTAATGTCATTGCACAGGGAACAACGAAATTAAGTGTCAGCGTTTATGGTGCATAAAATGTTTTTTTTTTTTAAGTGTTTTTTTTTTGGGGGGGGGGGTCCACATTTTTGTTTTGGCAAGAGAATAGATGTCCAGGTTTGTTTGTTTGTTTGTTTGTTTGTTTGTTTGTTTATCTATCTATTTATTTATTTTTTACAGCTTTGACTAGACTTTTTATAGAAATCTGCCTGGTCATGTATGAGGAGAGCGATATACAGTGTGTGTCTCATCACTGCATATATCTACAGTATGTATACTCATTTTTGTTCACATTTTCTGGTGCGAACAGTATAAGAATGGCTTTTATACACCTTTGATAAATGAGACCCCTGATGTGGGACACTGTGCATGTGGAGGAAAGTCCAAGAATCTAGGTTTTTACCTTTATATAAGCCGCTACAGGGAGTCAGCGGAGGTTTCAGCTGAAGCGGCAATGAGGTGCAGGCCTCGGCTGACCCAAGACCAAATGTGCTGCTGATTTTTGGATTGTATCCAGTGAGATATGTATCTGAACTCAGTTTGAGAAGAGATGCAGTGACCTTGGGTTTTTGTTGTTGTTGTTTTATATATGCTTTGTTGTTAAAATACCATCCCCTGTTCCAAATCGGGGGGCACGGTGGATTAGTGATTAGCACTTTTGCCTCACACCTCCAGGGTCAGGGTTCGATTCCCGCTCCGCCTTGTGTGTGTGGAGTTTGCATGTTCTCCCCGTGCCTTGGGGGTTTCCTCCGGGTACTCCGGTTTTCTCCCCCGGTCCAAAGACATGCATGGTAGGTTGATTGGCATCTCTGGAAAATTGTCGGTAGTGTGTGAATGCGTGAGTGAATGAGAGTGTGTGTGTGCCCTGCGATGGGTTGGCACTCCGTCCAGGGTGTATCCTGCCTCGATGCTCGATGACGCCTGAGATAGGCACAGGCTCCCCGTGACCCGAGAAGTTCGGATAAGCGGTAGAAAATGAATGAATGAATGTTCCAAAATCTTTAGATTAATGTTATTATGTAATATCCTTCTTATCACCTATCTGTATCTGAGATTCACACAATGGCCTTGGTTATTATCTCATGACACCAACAATATACATAGAGGCAAAGCACATTCATGCTGTGCAGAAATGCAAAAATAGATTTTTATTTTCATTTAATCAAAGGTGGTTTATATACCTAGGTAGTTCCATCCATCCTTCCATTTTCAGTACTGCGTATCCTACACAGGGCCACAGGGAACCTGGAGTTTATCCCAGTGGGCTCAGGGCACAAGGCAGGGGATGCACAGTCATTCAAAACTAAGGACAGTGAGCCTACAATGTGTGTCTTGTGGTATGTGGTAGCTCGGTGGTTAAGGTGTTGGGCTACTGATTGGAAGGTCATGGGTTCGAACCCCAAGTCCACCAAGCTGCCACTGCTGGGCCCCTGAGCAAGGCCCTTAACCCTCAATTACTCAGTGTAAGTCACTCTGGATAATGGTGTCTGCTACAGTAAATGTAAATGTGTCTTCAGAAAGCAGTGTACCTGGAGGAAACCCCTAAATTACAGGGTGAACATGCACACTTATTTAATTCAACTCAATTTTATTTGCATAGCACTTTCAACATTGGACATTGTCTCAAAGCAGCTTTAAAGAACATTTTAATATTATACAAAGCTTAATATTATACAAAAGTTCAAGATTAATGTTAGACTTAGATTTAAATGTGTTTGTATTTATCACTAATGAGCAAGCCTGAGGTGACTGAGGTGACTGTGACAAAGATAAACTCCCTTAGATCCTCATTTGGGTGACACTGTATAATGTCCTTTCTGTTGTGTACAGATTTCGAGGTTGTCCTTAAACACCACATGTATTCGGGATCTTCTGTTTAAATTAAATCTTCATGCAGTGGAACACAACTGGAGCTGGCACAATATCTGAGAGGTTTATAGCTGCTATAATGCCATAAGTGATAGCAAGATCTCATTTTGTATGGATGTTCCACAAATTTAAATGTGACTACTGTATAAATCCATCTTTTTTTTTACTGAAGTACAAAGAATCTAATAAATGCTATAGCGTCAAGATAATATCCCCAGATCATTTTCAACAGCAAGACTTTCTCGATTTTTAAAGTCGCTTAGAAAGTTCATTTATAAAGAACATAGTTAACATTTTGGATATTAATATGAGGAAGACACTTCTGGAAAAAAGATTAGCTATGACATTTAATCTTCACTGTAGGCACCATCAGGTCTTTGTCATTTTAAATATACTTCACACTGAATTGCAGTCTGAATTTAAAGTAATATATAAGTTTGTATGTATATATACAAAATCCTCACACTCTTGCACTGCGCTAAATAATTCATTCCTTACCTTCACACCCTGCAAGCTAATTCTCGAAGAGCAGCTACATGTGAGCAAAATGTCAAACGATCATCTGGAATATTTTTCTCACATGTTGACAGGTTATCCGAGCAAGACCCTGACACTGCCTATGACAGTTTGTTTATCTAAAAAAAAGTCTGTGCTATGGATTTTTCTAGTTCTACCCTTTCAGCCAAGTAAATATGTATAACTTGGCAATTTCAGCTTCAGTGTCAGGAAATGTTTGACATGCTATGGATCACTATTAATTCCAAGGCAGGCAGTGAATTGTTTTTCTGTCTGTGGCATCCCTGTGTGATTTACCGAAGCAGAACTCCTTCGAATGTGACTCGGTGTGACCTGCTTACTTCTGGCTTTGACAATGATTGACAGGCGTGCACACTCTCTCCTATTCCCCTCCCTTCTATAGACAACTTATTCATGCATGTTCGTTTTGATCTCCTATTCATTTTTATCCATATTTTATGTGTTTCGCACAGTTTTGCCCAATACAACTGAATTTTGTAAGGTTTTTCAAAAATGTGTCAGACCATGTATCACGTCATGACAAACCCATAGAACAATTAAAATAAAAGTATACATAAAGGCATGTGCTCTGAGCCTGTCAACTGTAGAAAAGAATTCAGAGATTCTGTGTCTGTCAGTCTTTGTTATAGGTACGGTCGTATGCAAAAGTTTAGGAACCCCTGACAATTTTCAATTATAAATATTTGGGTGTTTGGATCAGCAATTTCATTTTGGTCTATCAAATAATTGAAGGACACGGTAATATTTCAGTAGTGAAATGAGGTTTATTGGATTAAGAGAAAATGTGCAATATGCATCAAAATGAAATTATACAGGTGCATAAATTTGGGCACCCTTGCCATTTTGTTGATTTGAATACCTGTAACTACTTAGCACTGATTAATTGGAACACACAATTGGCTTGGTGGCTCATTAAGCCTTGAACTTCATAGTGCATCTAATCATGAGAAAAGGTATTTAAGGTGGCCAATTGCAAGTTGTTGTTCTCTTTGACTTTCCTCTGAAGAGTGGCAACCTGGAGACCTCAAAACAACTCTCAAATAACCTGAAAACAAAGATTGTTCAACATTATGGTTTAGGGGAAGGCTACAAAAAGTTATCACAGAGATGTAAGCTGTCAGTGTCCACTGTGAGGAACATAGTGAGGAAATGAAAGACCACAGGCACAGTTCTTGTTAAGGCCAAAAGTGGCAAAGGCGAAGGATGGTGAGAACAGTCAAAAACAGCCCACAGACCACCTCCAAAGACCTACAACATCAACTTGCTGCAGATGGTGTCACTGTGCATCGTTCAACAATTCAGCACACTTTGCACAAGGTGAAGCTGTACGGGAGAGGGATGCAAAAGAAGGCTTTTTTGCACACACGCAACAAACTGACTCGCTTGAGGTATGCAAACGCATATTTGGACAAGCCAGCTTCATTTTAGAATAAGGTGCTGTGGAGTGATGAAACAAAGATTGAGTTATTTGGTCATAACAAGGGCATAGCAGCAAAAGAACACAGCATCCCAAGAAAAACACTTGCTACGCAAAGTAAAATTTTGTGGGGGTTCCATCATGCTGTGAGGCTGTGTGGCCAGTGCCGGTACTGGGAATCTGGTTAAAGTTTAAGTTATGCTGGGGCTGGATATTTCAACAAGACAACAATCCAAAACACTGCTCAAAATCTAATCAGGCATTTATGTTGAACAAGTACAATGTTGTGGAATGTCCATCCCAGTCCCCAGACCTGAATATCATTGAACATCTGTGGGGTGTATACGACTGTATGTACGCTGTCAGTCTTAGTTAAAGGTGTGTCCTCTGTGTCTGTCATTCTTAGTTAAAGGTGTGTCCTCTGTGTCTGTCATTCTTAGTTAAAGGTGTGTCCTCTGTGTCTGTCATTCTTAGTTAAAGGTATGTCCTCTGTGTCTGTCAGTCTTAGTTAAAGGTGTGTCCTTTGTGCCTGTCAGTCTTAGTTAAAGGTGTGTTCTCTGTGTCTGTCAGTCTTAGTTAAAGGTATGTCCTCTGTGTCTGTCAGTCTTAGTTAAAGGTATGTCCTCTGTGTCTGTCAGTCTTAGTTAAAGGTATGTCTTCTATGTCTGTCAGTCTTAGTTAAAGGTATGTCCTTTGTGCCTGTCAGTCTTAGTTAAAGGTATGTCCTCTGTGCCTGTCAGTCTTAGTTAAAGGTATGTCCTCTGTGTCTGTCAGTCTTAGATAAAGGTATGTCCTCTGTGTCTGTCAGTCTTAGTTAAAGGTTTGTCCTCTGTGCCTGTCAGTCTTAGTTAAAGGTATGTCCTCTGTGCCTGTCAGTCTTAGTTAAAGGTATGTCCTCTGTGCCTGTCAGTCTTAGTTAAAGGTATGTCCTCTGTGCCTGTCAGTCTTAGTTAAAGGTTTGTCCTCTGTGCCTGTCAGTCTTAGTTAAAGGTATGTCCTCTGTGCCTGTCAGTCTTAGTTAAAGGTATGTCCTCTGTGCCTGTCAGTCTTAGTTAAAGGTATGTCCTATTTAATGTATAGAATTAATGTATTGGATTGCTGCTGCATATTTACAGTATGTGCTTCATACTGCCTTGGTAAAAGATATACTGTACATTACTTCTAATAAGCAATCTCCCACAGGGATGGAAAATACCGACTATAAATTACACATTAATTTAGTTCAGGATTTAATTAATCAGTCTATACAATTTTAAAAAATGTGTTTAGATGAAATCTTCCAACATCGCCATGCAATAACTTAACACTTTATTTACACTCCAATGCCTGTAGGGTCTTGGGAGAAAAACATCCGTACCTGAGCAACGTGCTACGGAAAACAGCCTGCACACTGCTGAACTGGACCCAGCATTCTGTTTAGTCCATACTAATGACCCAATTACACATTCTGCTGCAAACGCCAGCTCGCTTCCTGTGGATCCAAATTATCTTTTGGCTTCCCAAATGACAGTGGGTCAGTGTCAGGAGCAGAAGGTCCTTTCACTATGAGCCTCAACTAAACACTTGAAATAGCAGCACAACAATGAGGCTGTTTTTGTAATTTAATTTCATGGTCAGACTGTGGCCCCTTGAAAGAACGGAATAAGAGCGTGCATTGAATTATAACACAGTGGAATAAATGAAGGGGTCTATAGGCAATTTCAGGACCTTTTTTCCTACAGGCCTCACATTAATACACATTTGAAATGACTTTTAGAGCTCCAGGGAGATTAGCTTTTGCAAAACTAAAAGAGAAGCAATGAAAGAAAACAAGATTTAGCTGAGAGTCAGTTATTTATATATGACACTGAAATGAGGAACACATGGGTCCAGGTCTTCAAGCTCTCAGGAGAAATTCAGATTACAAATATTAGTAACCTGAGACTATTTTGGGTTTTTTTGGTTTGCTTTTTTTTGGCTTAAAAAACACCCTGTGTTTGGATTAAATCCATCTGTGCTTGTAAATCACTTTGGATTAAAATGTCTGTCAAATAAATGAATGCAAATAATGGCATTTTGGCATGAGGAAACTCAAAACATGCTATTTCAGTCCAGTGTGGTAATGAAATGTGACACCAGGATGCAGTTATCAGAAAAGCTGTTGAGTATCACAGAATATGCAGAGTTCTTGAATTGATCAAAAATCCATCATCACTCATGGAGTAGTTCATAAAACTAATCTATATAGTGTATACACATACTCATATACTTACTCGTATATATACTGCTCAAAAAAAATATATATATATTTCATAGAACACTTAATCATCACGGTATAACACTAAGTCAGTGAGTCAGTGAAACCTCACAGGAATTAATCTATCCAGTTAGGTAGCATAAGTGATTGTGAATCAGTTTCACCTGCTTTAGTGCAAATGACAAGTGCACTAGAGAAGCAACAGCAAGACAACCCTTAAAAAGGGAATGGTTTTACAGCTGATGGCCACAGATAATTGCTCTCTCTTGTTTCTTCCTCACAGATTCGTCATAGTTTTGTGTTTGGTTAGGCTGTCATTTCTTGTAGCATGAGGGAGTACCGGCAACCCAATCAGGCTGCACAGGTAGTCAGGTTCCTCCAGGATGGGACATCTATACATGCCATCACAAGGAGATTTTGTGTGTTTCATACACATCAAATATACACAGCACTACACATATACAGCACTATTTAAAGAGCATGGATTAGATAGCGGGAGACAGGCCATTGTACGAGGAGAACTGGACAGGGCCGTAGAAAAGGAACAACCAAGCAGCAGGATCATATCTTCTCTTTTGTGCAAATTTACAAGCGACAACAACGAAAAGATCTCAGCCCTTAACAACAAAATAAACAGCAAGTGTCTAGAAACGTAACAGTCCGAATATATATAATGAAAGGTCCTCAGGTTGTGTTTATTGCCAATGTTCTGTCCCATTGAGTCAGGCCATATCCAATGATAGCAACACAATTGTAAAATGTATTTAAAATTACCCTCCATCTCTTATCTTTATCTCTGTCCTTTTCCAAGCATAGAACACAAAGGCAAATGCAGTAGGCAGCCATGAGTGGTCATGTTACTAAAAACTCACAAAGTTTCAGTTTCAGAGTTACAAAGATCCAACAGTCGGTTGTCACACAATGTTAGTCATGATGGTATCCAGGCTTAAATATAAGTGAAACCATATCAGTGGGTAAAAATGTGGGAAATTTGAAACCTGAACTCAATGGGGCATTCAGGTCAGTAAAAGTCAGTATGCTTCCATTCATCTGTTAAATGCTAACTGTGACCATATAATCACCTCAGAATCAATATGCATTCAAGAATGACTCAATTAAGAGAGTCAGTGGGGCGAGATGTTAATTGCTCTTCCAAATATAAAGGGACAGAGAGAGCACCTGGTGCACTAGCAGACATGGACCTATGCCAGAGTCACATATGGAGGCTATTTTTCAGGTAATGAAGATGATACAAGCGAAACAGACAGCTCTCTGCTGTGATGCTGCCATCACTTCATGTGAAAAAAATCATGTGAGAAAATTTAGGAATTTTCATTTTATTCTATCTTGTCACTTGGTTTAAAAAGTAATAGCCTTGGCATGTAGTTGTGTTGAGGTGAGATGTTATAAATAAAATACTGAACATTTAATTCGATTTCAATTCAGTTTATTTGTATAGTGCTTTTAACAATTCACATTGATGAAGTTACTGTTTATCTCTGTCATCCATCCCTAATGAGCAATTCAGAGGTGACAGTGGCAAAGAAAAACAGCCTGAGATGATATGAAGAAGAAACCTTGAGGAACCAGACTCAGAAGGGAACCTCATCCTCATTTGGGTGACACTATATAGTAAATAATGTAAATGTAAATAATGTCCTTTCTACAACAGGTTGTATTTGAGTGGAATTAAGCAACCAAGAGCTCATGTGGAACTAATGGGTCAGCATTTCCAAGTTCATCACAGACCCAACACTAGACCCCACAGAGTGAATCACATATATTTTGCATTTTATTGTCAGCAGAAGTCAATTCCACATTTGGTTGGAGACCCTAATCATGTGACATACATTAACTTCAAACTTTCAGAATGTAATCAGTTATTTCTATTAAATATTATTATTATTATTATTATTATTATTATTATTATTATTATTATTATTATTGTTGTTGTTGTTGTTGTTGTTGTTATTACTATTATTATTATTATTATTATTAATAATAATAATAATAGTAATAACAATAATAATAATAATAATAATAATAAAAATATTAAATAAACTTTTGTTAAGGGCCGTATTCAGAGCCAAACAAGTTAAATACAAAAGTTATGTTAATATTTACGCTAGGGCCTATATTTAGCTTATCGTTATCATATTCAGATATCTCAGATATCTCATATCAGATATCTACCGTAATGCCTGATTTGTTTTGTTGAGTGCTCTCAGGAAGGGTGCTCTCAGTTTGTTAGATAGAAAATGCAGATTTGAAGGATAGAATCTGCAAAGGAGATTGTCTTTTTCCATCCTTTGCTGTAATTTACACTACAATATACACATCAAATACAAGACACGATTTAAAAATACAATTTAGTGTAACACAGTAATGTATGTGAGATACATAACTGAGGCTGATGCCGCTGTTTTCAGAAAGTAAGAAAAAACCGACACATTCCTGACCCAGCAAAAAAGGCAGATACAGAAGGTAAATACTGTAATAATTACTTAACTATTATGAATTACTCGGTAAAATCTAGTTGATCACTTTGAAACATGCACTTTAATAAGTTCTAATATTATCACTGGTTACTTTTTTTTGCATAAAAAGTATTGCAAGAAAATGGGTGCGATATTAAGTTTAACTTGAATGTATCATCATTTGCCTGAGCTGAATGTCATTATATTGCAGGCACTCTGTAAAACTTTTCAAAGTCTTTCTTCTTTGACAAATTGTATTACTGTGTCAGTTTCAAGTGAGTTTATTATCGAGTTTGTTTAGATGTTCTACTGTCACAAGCACTAACAGAATTGCTGGTTGAATCCTATACTCTTCTTCTGGATCTTTTTAAAGTGTAGGCTGCAAAATCGAATTAGATTTTTATTTAAAAACAATCCATGTATATGACACCTCTTGTAAAGAGCTTGGCTGTGTAACTCGCAGTCACAGTGTATTTAATGCTAACATGTGAGTGCACTGATGGCCTCCGGCTGAGCAAAACAGTACAGTCCTATATTCCCACTGACTAAGACAACCCCAGCCATTTAAGAGTTGTACTGAACTGCCATTTATCCAACAATGTACAGGTAAAATTTCAGCTCTGAGAGGTAGATTTCGACAGGGGGTATAATTCCACCACAGAAGAGTGGTTTAAAGGGCTTATATTTTAAAATCAGCCACCATAGATGCTAATATGCTTCCATCTGGAAATGAGTTCTTACCGGAATTAATTAATAAGAGTCAAATTAAGATGCTGCATATGTGAGGGACATTGTTGCTGTGCAAATGAGCCACAGCAATCGGCTAATCAGTCAATTAATCCTTGCCAGATGAAGTGAATCACTATTCAAGGCTTCATTTAGCAAAATAGATTACAGCAAAGTGGGGACTTCTTGTACTGGGGGACTTTGGGATTTTGTTTATCTACACAGATGATTAATAGCACAACAGTTTTGTTTTGTTTAGTTTTGTTAAAAAGTTCTAACAGTTATTCATTTAACAACACATTTAACGGTCATCTTGTGAGAAATATTCTGTTAGCATGTCAAATAGCTAGACAAACAGCTAAGTAGATAGAATCATAGCTGGATAACAAGCTAGCTATCTGGGTTAACACTGACAAGAAAACATCAGATGGAAATGACAGGAGTCTCTGTTGGAAAAACCTGTATATAATAAGATCATTTACTAACACTGTAAGAAGGCTTTGTCACATTTCTCAAGGCAAGAGTGTGTCAGAACACACAGGGACTGTTTTCTCTTTTAAAGCTGACGTTTCTTGCAGGATGTCGATGTGGGGTTTGGATTCAGCTTCTCTCCAGGACTCAACATGTTTGAAAAAGTGTTGAAAGTCCACACTGGAAGAATTCAGATGCCAAGAGTTGAGTTCAAAAGCAGCTTTGAATGTCCAGGGCCGGAACAGTAACAATAGCCGACAAGGAGAAATATGAATTATTCTCAGAATGTCTGCAGCAAAGGTGTTGTGTGAATATGAAATGAATATAAAACATTTTAATCTAAATAACAGTGACACAAAAAAGATATATATATATATATGTGTGTGTGTGTGTGTGTGTGTGTGTGTGTGTGTGTGTGTGTGTGTGTGTGTGTGTGTGTGTGTGTGTGTGAGAAATATTTCAAAGAAACTCTATAAAGTCTAAGCCCTTTGGGATAATTGTAAAAAATGTATCAAAGAAAAGAACAAAAAAATCTCACAGAATAGTATACTGTAGTCGTGTACTTTTGTTTTGTCCTTCCTGAAACATCCGAACATTCAAACGAACAGAACATGTTCTAGGAAAACATTTTATTTATCTCATTCTCAATGGGAGATTATTGTTGCATCCTGATTTTCCTATGTAGTTTTCTTACAAAAATGATGTATTGTAGTTTCTTTTAGTGTCCTTTATTCTAATAACTCTCACGCTGTCAAATTTCCATTGTGTAACAACAGTCTGATTTTGTAAGCTAATGACTGCTCATTGGTTCAATAGCTTTTGGGAATGCTCCTCTACAGCTGCTCAGGTCTTCTGTCACTCCATTCATGCACAACTCCTTATTAGCCCATGTTTCATTAATTTGTTTCTGAACATGTCCTGACATGAGTGAGTTGACAAGCATAGAAATGAGATTTAAGCCTTCCATCTGCTTCCTCCACATAGCGCTAATAAGATGACCGGTTACAGTCGTGAACTTCTCCATATGCATATTGTACAACTCAACTAGTTAATCCTATTACAATGTGACTGTTTTTTATTTCATTCTCCCTCGAGAGAAACAGAGGATGTAAGCAGGGTTAAGACATATGGAGGTGGATCGGGGATCTGTAGTTTGCAGACTGGGAGTAGCTATGTACTGTATTTTGTGTCCAGGCTTATTGTTATTTAGCTTATTATCTTATAATTAAAAAAAAAATGACGACCTTGACTGTCAAACAAGTAGCAGTTCAGTGTTTGAATGTTAAATAGGTCAGCATCTGAAGCATGATTTGATACATTAGCAGATTGAGTGATTAACATTAGGGATATAGCAGCTCTCGTTTATTCATGCCAGTGTTTAAGAGCTTTGACTTTCTTTAGCCTTGACTGACTTTGATATTTAATACTGTTACTCCTATAATAACTCTGCATTTCTAGAATCGATTTTATTGTAGAATTCAGTGTGTTAAAGATACGCTATGGATTTGCTGTGGATGGTAGTACTCAGAAACCATGAAGATGGCTTTTTGTTCTTATTGTACACAGTTAGAGAAGGAAAATCATTTTAATAATCACAAAAGTTTCTTTCTAATATCATCTCCACCATCGCCTCTGGCTTGATCATTAGGGATAAATTTATCATTTCTCTCTTCTGTAAAGCTGCTTCATGACAATGTCCATTGTTAAAAGGCCTAGACAAATAATTATAAAATATACACATATTATAATATATACACATGTGCAAGATGTATAGACTAAGAAAGTTATGGGAATGTGTACATTATAGGAGATGATACTATTATGCAGAATCACTGGGTTTGAGGTTAATGAGGGCCACATCACCAGGAGGGAAAAAAACACAAAGCTGCTGTTTGTATGCCTGCTATTTCCAGCTGTGATGACACTGAGACTTCTTCTGGAGGGAAGCATGTAATAGATGAGATGTCTGGGGTGAAAGGGGTCAGCTATAATCCTGCCAGCATGCTTCCTGTCCCTGCTGCCATAGATGTCCTGAAGAGATAACAGATTACATTCAATAACCATTTCAATAACCATTTCTGCTCTCCTGAAAGGGTGCCAAAACATACAGTTGTTTTTATGGGGTGGGGATGGATTCAGTGATCACAGTGTAGAACCACGAAGTCAGAGCCTGTGAGTGAATTTCTTCAGCTGTTACAGAAAGGAAATCATCTGCTGTGCTCGCATGGAGTTTCCCTTCCGAAGGCAAAGACTCAGCAGGCTTCATGTAGACATGATGTTTGGCTAGCTTCCAAGAATAATATGAAGTATTTGTGTAGCAAATGGACAGAGGGCCTCATTTATCATGCTTAATACATCGGATGTATACATAAATCGTTCGAGTTTTACGTGAGACATTTGGAGTTCATGAAAATCGTGTAATTTGTATCCCACTCATGCTCCTATTCCATGTCTAAGAAGACAAACTAATGCAAACCTAATGGTTAGAGAGTCTGACTCTTAACCCTAAGTTTGGGGGTTCGAGTCTCAGGCCGGCCACGACTGATGTGCCCTTGAGCAAGGCACAGAACCCCCCAACTGTTCCCCGGGCGCCGCAGCGAAAATGGATGCCCTCTGCTCCGGGTGTGTGTTCACGGTGTGTGTGTTCACTGCTGTGTTTGTGCACTTTGGATGGGTTAAATGCAGAGAACAAATTCTGAGTATGGGTCACCAAACTTAGCCATATATCATGTCACTTTAAATTGTCAGGAGTTATTGCACTTAAATGTAAGGATTTTGCCACCAAGTGTGTATTTGATACACACAAATTTAAAGAACATTTGGTGAAGCTCAATCAATTAATACATGTTTTTTTTAGTTCATGTAACACATACGTGTTACATGAACTAAAAAAACATTCATACACAGTGACTAAGTGAACAAAACCACAGACAGTATACAATCTTGTAAACTCATAAAAGTGTTTTTATCTTTGTATAACCTTAGCAGACATTATCTTTGAATACAGTATAGTGGTGCCCAGGAATTCTAATGTAATAGTGGCATATTTGGTTTTTCCTGGGTTACTGGTATAATGATTAGAATTTTTCATCAGGTCCAATGATTTGTTAAAATATCTGGAAGGACTGATGCCAGTTGCTCAAAGCAGAGCTTTAGGGTTGATGCTGGGACAGCTTCTTGTCCTGGAGCCTTTCTTATCTCAAAAGACCAAATCAGAAACAATCCCACTCCCCACTGCTGGCAATTAGCATTGCAGTCCAATTCATGTGTATGAATTATTCACACCCCCTCACCTAGTCTCTGATCATGGAGTTCTGAAAGGTCATATAGGCTCCAGGCTGGCTGGTGCTGCTTCTGGCTTCTACAGTAGTTCAACTCTCTGATTCTGAAATACACTGCCTGTCACAATGCTATTAGTCATACAGTAGGTGTTTGCTATTAACTACTCTTTATAAACTCAGCAAGTCCTCAAAGATGCTTACATTTTTTGAGACTTGTATACCATTTGGAGTCAAAAAATGTGTCCCATTTCTCAATCTTATTGAGTTTGCTCACTAAATACTAAATTATTGTTTGCTTAGAACTGTCATTTGTAAAAACCAGCGGTCAACTTTTTTACGGTAACAGAAAGCAAGGCTAGGGAAGAACATTAAGTCTCAATTCTTAACATTCACTTACTGTATATTTACATACATATTTCCATTAACTATTTACAGAACAAAATAGAAGCTGAGATGATTAAGTTAATTCCAAACATAATAGGATAAAATTAAAAGTAACTGTTATGTGCCAAAAGTATGTTATATTTGGAGAGTAATTATCCAAAGATTTCAGTAATTCAGACTTGATTTTGGCTTGACAGCATGGAAAAAACTCAAATACATTCCATTCTAGCATTTAATTGCTGGCATGTCTGGTGCCACAAATCTGTAGGAAGCATAATTAAATCTATGGTTCTCAGAGAAATGTCATGCATGATCTTTCACCCATCCACCTCCAAAGCAGGCTATAATTAATGCCACTATATTGGCATGCATCAGTGCCCTAGAGACTGCAGGGATTTGATTTTGCACGCACCTCATTTTAATTCTAAGCATGTGGGAGTGTAAATTGGACTGCCTCCAATCATTTTTTAATGTTGCGAGTCTTTAACGTTTCTTTGGATGCACCTTGTAGCGTAAACTTTTACAAAGATGCAGTACCCGACCTGTAGGGCAATAAATTTTACTAAAAGTGAAATATAGGTGTAATATTTTTTTACTTTAAGAGTCAATATATGACACAAATATGTGGACACTGGACCATCACACGTACAGTATATGTGGTTCTTCTCCAAACTGTTGCCACAGAGCTGGGAAAAGAAAGCTGGTACAGAATGTCTCTGTATGCTATTTCATTCACTAGGACTATGAGGTTTCAATCTGTCCCAGCATGACAAGTACCATGTTTACAAGGTTTTACAAGGTTTATAAAGACATGGTTTTCAAGTCTATGGTTTAAGGCTATCTGGCAGTCCACAGATTTGAACCTCCAGATTCTCCAGAAACTAGAAGCTGACCGGAAATGAAAGTGTTTCCACACCAAGGAATACAGCCTGAATGAGATGCCAGTCCATTGCATGGCACCGTTCACACACTTTAACTCCATGGGACAATTCACTTCAATTTACCAGCCAATCCAAATATTGTTTTGCTTTGGTGGGCATAAACTGGAAATCCTGGAAGAAAATCCCCTGCAGTCACAAGAAGATCATAAACAGAAACTCCAAGCTAAAGATTGACAACAGGATCCTAAACCTATGACGCAGCAATGCCACCCACACTTCCGTTGTTCTGAAATCACTGCAAACTCAGGTTAATGTGGAGTAGCTAGAGCAATCTCCTGTATCATCTCAATGTTTCAATAATCTATTTACTGTGTGGTCCACCTCTAGTAAACATCACATATTAGTCTGATAAAGAATAAATACTTCATGTGGGTTTATTGTTATTATTGACATCCAATAATGCCTCAAACCACATCCAGTTCTTCATATCACACCGACTTGACTACCTGGTTTTCACAGTGTTACTTACTTACTGTTTAATTCCATATAGGTATATAAAAAGGGATTAAACTTCACAGTAAAGGAGGATGCACTTATTTCCAGGGATTTCAGAACAGCGTAACAGATATTGCGTCATCGGGTAGGCGTGGCCTATTTGATAATCTATCATCCGTCTGCTGCGACTCCCTGTAGATTTTGGAATATAAATATTTAATTTAAATATATTTTATTTTAGTTAGTTAGTTTTAAAAAAAAAAAAGAATTCTAAATTCAAAGATCATGATGCTCTTGTAACATTAAAATATACCGTGTTTAATTTTTTGTCACTCAAAATATGCGTCATAACTGCTGACTTGCGAAATCCGACACACAGAAGCAGACGCATTTTTGGGTTGCTGCAGCCGGCAAGTTAAAATTTTGATGTCATGCAGGGATGTCAAGTGTCACGCATTGAGAGTGACAGTCACGCCACCACACATTGTATTTCTCACGCAGAAAAACCTTTTGACTATTTATCATATATTTAATAAGCCGCAGTGCCCAAAATGTATCAGTCCACACCGGTTTCTCTAACTGGGCAGGAATCAAGCGTGTCTCAGTTCTTAGTCGAGCCTGACACTTATCAGCCAATCAAAAAAAAGAGGCTACACAATAGCCAATCAGAAAATAGCAATATCTGGGAAAGATTTAACGCAACAACCAATGAAAAAAATTGGTGGGGGGGGGGGGGGGGGGGGATGTCACGCTTGCTTGTCTTCAAAACTTGAGAGCCCTGGTCATGAATACGAAGAGGACTCAATTAGACGTTGAACATTTTATTTGAAAGTAACCTTCAACTCAGCGTCTTTTTTCTTAAGGTTAGTTCAAACTGTTTTTGTTTGCCTGCAGAAATAAAATTTTGTTTACTCGGTAGCAGTTTATTGATTTCATAAATGCAACACACTACAGTTTTTTTTATACTTTCCATAAAGGTAAAAAACAATATATGCAGTGTTATGTTCATTTTAGATGTCAAAAGGGTTTTGTGGCTCCCTGTGTTTTTTTTTCTGTGGGAAACGGGTCCAAATGGCTCTTTGAGTGTTTAAGGTTGCCGACCCCTGATCTAACCCTAACCGTAACCGTAACCATAGTTTTTGGTTGTTTATTTGTTTTCTAAAATAAATCTACCTGTATGACTGTCTTGTCCTTCCTTTTATTTTTAAAGAGGCCGTTTTTCCAAGACCTCCGGAAACACGCCCACTTTACGTCATGGTAACGAAACCCCTGGAATTTAGTGAATGCCATAGCAGGACAGACATCTTTAACAAATGGAATCACATTTTTGTATACAGTGCAGTTTGCTATCATTCTGACAAGACTTGCTGGTGTTGGGATCTGTGCAGGACACACAAGTTCTTTAACACCAACCTTGGCAAACCTTAACAAACCTTGCTTTATGCACAGGGGCAATGTCATGCTGGAACAGGTTTGAGCCTCTAAATTTCAGTGAAGGGAAATCTTAATGCTACAGCAAACAAATACATTTTAGATGTTTGTGTGTTTCCAACCTTGTGTAATATTTTGAAGAAAGCTTAGATATAGGTGTGAAGGTCAGGTGACCGTATGGCCTTATAGTGTATATGACTATGACATATTGATATTTATTCAGGGGTGGATGCCTTTAACACAAATTGTTAGCAGTCCATGGATTTGAACTTACAACCTTCAAATAACTTGCTCGGTGAGCTATCTCTGCTGCTTGGATGATAATGTAGTTTTTTGTTTTTATTTAAATTTCACATGACAGGATTCCTGACCCACTCCCTGTTTCCATGTTAATTACATTAGTTGTATTAGACTTTCAGCTCTCATTAAAAAAACTGTGAACCAAACTGTGAAATCTGAACGAAACACACAAATGTTTCTGTCCTCAAAGCTAATGGTTATATCAAGTACATTTCTGCTCTTTGAGATGCCTCAAATGTTTGTTCATAAGCATCTAAAATTTGAAGGGGTTACCTTCGTCAACTAAAATTCTATGTACGGTTATCCCAACAGAAGTGAAAACATATCACACTGAAAGCCAGCAGTGTCCTGACTCTGGTTTTTTTTTTTTTTTTATCAGATATGCGGCAATAAATGAATATATTTGTTTATGCTGATTGAAAATGTCTGAGAATGTCAAAGAATGCCAGTGTACTGGTAAAAAGGGTAAATCTGATCAAGTACATTTCAAATACAGGCAAATTGTGTAAACCAGATTTTTTTTTTATTATTTAGTATCAGAGAGCTAATACCTGGTTCTTTTTTTTAAACTAAGCCATCTGCACGGAAAAGCTTCAATAAGCCATACAAAAGCTGACGTGCAGTATTTGATAAGCAGCAATCAGACAACAACATGCTGTTCCGTTCATTACACAGCTCGTAATAAATCTGACACACTGGCTCTAATGCAATCTGAGTGTGGAGGAGCGAGCTATACGTTATCATCAGATTTGTGCTGACATGCCTCTTTCCCCGCTCTCTCCCCTCCAGGTTACATCAAGCGAAGAGGAAGAATGAAGACAAGTGAGAGAGCCTCCCTTTTTGGGAGCCATGGATGAACACTGGCCCTTGAATGTCCTGCCCTGCTATTTAGGTGATGAATGGCTGCTCCACCGAGTCAATTGCTCTGTGCTACTTGATCCTTCACATGCTGTCTCTGGATTTAATATATGCAGACATTCCAAAACTGTTGGGTTATTTCAGTGGATCTACATTGTGAAAAGCAACACTACATTTTCGGTGTCTTTCTCACATGCGTTCAAGGCTTCTTAAAGCTCTGCCCAAACTAACCTGAAAAGACACGCATTATATCTGGTACATGCATGCTAAGGATCTCCCTCACTCAGTGCATGTACCCTGGCCCTGGAAAAAATCATGGCATTTTGTCAATAAATGCTGAGGTGTGGTTAGGCCAGCAGTCTCAGAAGTCAAGCAGAATCAATGAACACTCTGTGAGTAATGAGCAGATAGCTCTTACGTTTAGTGGGCCAGAAAGGAACCACCTGCCAAAGCCAAGCTGTGAGCTTGGCTTTTCTTTCTTCTTTCAGACTCGCATCTCCATTGCAAAGTAGTTCAGCTCCATCCTTGGATTCAGTATACTGCTTCAGACTGAAATTATTACTTCTCTTCAAGAAAGAAAGAATCTTTACAGTCTGAATACATCCTGTAATCTCCTGGACTGACTTTTTCAGCAAGTACAGCAAGAAAACCCAGACTTACAAAAGCCACTCTCACTCTCAAGGATTAGAGAGTGAAGACACGAATCCTTTCAATTTACAATAACGTAATTACGCCTGGCAGTAAGTAGCATCTGCACAAAGGTAAGATAGCTCCTTACATAAAGTAACTAGGCATCGGGTAATTGAAAAGAGACTCAATTTGACCCATAGCTGGAGTTAAAAAGGGACATCATAGCAGTGAGTCAGCGATAGTGGTGGTGGCCCTCGCCATGGTGCTGCCACCACCAGACAAACGGCACGTCTGTCTCACCACCATTGTCATCATGACCAGCATGGCCTTTATGGATGCCTACCTGGTGGAACAAAACCAGGGGCCACGCAAAATTGGTGTCTGTATCATTGTCCTGGTTGGAGACGTCTGTTTCCTTATAGTGCTCCGCTATGTAGCTGTGTGGGTCGGAGCAGAGGTACGGACGGCACGCCGCGGCTATGCCATGATCCTCTGGTTTCTCTACATCTTTGTTTTGGAGATTAAGCTTTACTTTGTCTTCCAAAACTGCAAGGCTGACCGCAAAAGTCTGGAGACTGTAGCAAGGAAGGCTCTGACTTTACTCCTGTCTGTATGTGTACCAGGCCTCTACTTAGTCCTGGTCGCTCTTGACAGCATGGAATATGTTCGGACTTTTAGGAAGAAGGAGGATATGAGAGGAAGACTCTTCTGGGTTGCTTTGGACCTCCTGGATTTGCTTGATATCCAGGCAAACCTTTGGGAACCCCAACGAACAGGTCTGCCCATTTGGGCAGAAGGGCTGATGTTCTTCTACTGCTACATTCTTCTTTTGATCCTACCATGTGTGTCATTAAGTGAGATCAGTGTGCAGGGTGAAAATGTATCACCACAGAAGATGATGTTATACCCCATGCTCAGTTTGGTTACAATCAACGTAGTCACCATCCTCATACGTGGCGTTAACATGGTGCTCTTTCAGGACAGCCGGGTCTCTACCATCTTTGTTGGCAAAAATGTGGTGGCAATAGCCACCAAGGTGTGTACCTTCCTGGAGTATCGGAAACAGTCACGAGAATTCCCGGCACGTGAAAACGCAACTGGTATTCCAATGGAGATACAGCAGAACTCAGTGGGACATGGACAGGCTCTGCCAAATGCAACAAGCCTCCCACATGAACCTACACCAGTCCAGGAGATAATTGATACATGACAAATTAACAAATTAGAACAGTCCTCAAGGCTCCAACCTGGCACAGTTCTACCAATTGATGAATGCATGAGAGAGAGAGGACTTACGGTATTATTGCATCATTTCTGAGTATTTAGACTGCGTTTCAACTGGGACATATGGAAGAAATGTTAAAACACAAAACACATAAACCAGCTGAAATTTCTAGGTGCAGCAAAATGGACTTTTTCTACTGACTGAGCTGGCATATTTTGCCAGAATTTCTCTCTGTAATTGCTGAGTGACATCAGCTGAACTTGTTTTCCTTTCAAGAACATTTCTGAGCGTGGGATTTTTCTAACGCTGCATTTCTTGCCACATACCTGACCCATCAGATATGAGCATCTCTCTAAATTGGCTCCTGCAATGTAAAAGGACTTTGGGAAGGTATAAGATAGAAGAAAGTAAGCAATTATTGATTCATAACTGAGACGAAGCTCTGCTTTAGAAATGGCTGTTTTTAGTTAGGATGAGATCTGTGACAAGTGGATAATAATTGAGTGTGTTCAAATGCTGCAGCTTGTGGTTGTGCATACAGAGATTGTGTGGGTTAGTGTGAGGATTGGATAATGACGATAGAGTCAAAAAGAGACCTTGGCAACCTCAGCACAGAGAGTGAGACACCTGATATTATTAAAAAAAAAACATTTATGATATATAATCTATGTACATTCCCTCACAAAAAGCCTTGAAAGTCAGTGAATGCACTCACAGAGCTTTATTTGGTAAAAACATACAAGTGAACATTATTATTATTATTATTATTATTATTATTATTATTATTATTATTATTATTATTATTATGTACTAGTGTGTGCTTCATTTATATGTTTTATGTTGGAGGGTGTTTAATAAAAAAGAATACTTAATGTCAGTGTTTGGATGAGTGGGAGCCTGAGAGAGACGTGCTAAATGTTAAAGATTATAATGTAACACGAAATCCATAAAAGGAAATTGAGATTTGCCTGTCATCATCCTCCCACTACAGACTGCCAACGTCAGTATGGGCTAAATACAGCAAATATCACCATCCTTTGAATAAATTCTGTCAGCAAAATGAGCACAAAGATATCAAATGTCAAAACTGCAAAAATAATGAATTATCTAAACCTCTATCGGTGGGCGCTCACCTTTCCTAGCCTTACACCGTAAGGAATCCATTCATAAATCACCAGGTCTGTACATCAGGAAATGAATTGTGCCTCTTCTACAGGGTGTTAAAAGCTCTATTCTTGCCCTCAAAGATTTATATATCATCCATAACCTCCTGATATATTCACTCTCAACAGCATTAATTCAGCACATGTGGATAATGTGAGGCAGCGTTTCATATCTTGCCAGTTGTTGACACCTTCTGTAGTAACCAGGTCATGCTGAGTAGACGCTTTTTCTCTTGCTTCTACTTTGCTGCACTTCCACACTTCCTCACTTAGAGCATCACTGCTCTAAGTGATCACAGCCTCAGAGCCCAATCTGCTGACCATATATCTACCTGTAAATGACCTGCCTCTCCAGGGCCATCGACAAAACCATTTGAACATATGCCCACTTAGTTTGAGCCAGGAGTGAGCACCAGTTTGTGAATCAACAATAAATTATACAACATAAGCAACATTAGTATGCTTACAATTAACGTTCATATTCCGCCTATTGTTTATGAGGGGCAGGACATAGCTGCCTCCTTAAGATCAGACTCATTTTTAATGTTTCTCCACTGGCTTTTGGTTATTAAAGCATGCACATAGTTTTACACCATAAATAGTCAGAAATGCTGTGGGGTTGTTTTATTTTTTACATTTAAGTACATTTTTAGTTAATGCTTCAATATTAGAAATTGTTTAGAATTCAATCTACTAGTCATTCTGTTCACGATGATGCCAGTAAACGTTTTGGCAAATTGTATGTTAAAGATTGTCTAACGATAGACCTGCAGTTACAGAATATTGCTGAATTCTGTTTAGGTCATTAATCAGAACGATCCAGATTCATCTGCATAAACAGAAGCATTCTTCAAAGTAAGCTTGAGGTAATAAGAATGTTTTTTGTTTACTTTTCATCATAATTGTAGCTGTCCAGTGTGTTTGCTCATTTTATTGTGTCCTTTTTTTTTTTTAGACAAGCCTCATGGTAGCGGACACTCTATCGAGATTTTTCTCACACTGCCTAAACTTTGTTGCCAGCAGTGAGCTGCCAGTGATGTCAGCATGTCAGTTTTTGCATTGATCACAGAGCAACGTTCTCAACCCAAGATAAAATAACTGTTTTGCAAGCTATCATTTTTGTCTGCATCAGTAAAACTCATACGCCAGTGTGATCTCATATAATCATCACCAATTCAACTCAAATGGAATTTTTCAGCTGTTTGAGAGCATCTTGTTCAGTTTAGTGTCTGATGGTGAATGCCATTGTCATCTATCACAGAAAAAGAAATAATATAAAAGTAATAATAATTTAAATAAAATCGTAAAAAAAAGCTGGAATTCCTTTCTTCATCATCTCGTGGTTTGATGTCATGCCTCTCAAACTTTACAGCCAGGAAGGAGGTGTGAAATTTTTAGGTCCAACTTAATATGCATAGAGATCCTTTATGTAGAAATGGTGATACCAAGCCAAATGTTGACTTTTAAAAGTATGATAAATTCCACAATCAATGGTCTGAATGGATAATTATGAAATAATTGACCTGTCTTGTCTTGCCCTGTGAATTGATTTTTCTTGTCACCTGCTTTAGAAGGTCAAGATGGGATGGTTTGATAGGATATGACATAAATCTAAATACTCATACCTCAGACATGACAGAGCTGTATGATGAGTGTCTGTTTTTGGTTTACAACAACATTTCATGTAAAGAGGTTTTTTGTTTTTTCATTTCATGGCCAGAGAAGCAATGAAGTTAATATGTATACTAATGAGGACAAAACCTTTGTTTTTAGCCCAAAAAAGCTCCCACGTCATGTGCATGTTGCTGTGAAGGTGCAGAAGGATTCAATATGTGGTTTTGACCATCAGGACAGTGATTTTAAAAACTGCTTGTGCCAGGAAGAAATAGATTTTTTTTTCTGTCAAGGATAAAAATAAATGATTTTGCTGGGACTGGGGCCTTGTAGTGGTTTGGCATGCCATCATTTTGTCCCAAATATATTTATAGATTTTCATGCAGGAAGTGCTCAAACAGAGCAGAAGCTGCAATGTCATCACCCATCACCACTGCGGAACAAATTAGAAAGAAAAATCGGACCACAGCGATACAAAGAAACAATGCCAGTTTGGAACTAATTCTACATTTGGGAAGACCAAGCCACATTTTCTGGTTAATTAAAGACAGAAGCAACTATCATAAAATTCACACAAGACCTTTCAAGCAATTGTTGAGTTAACTAAGGAGTCAAAGGTTGTTGTTTTTTTAAGTTCGTTCATTCATTCATTTCCTACCGCTTATATGAACTACCTCGGGTCACGGGGAGCCTGTGCCTATCTCAGGCGTCATCGGGCATCAAGACAGGATACACCCTGGACGGAGTGCCAACCCATGACAGGGCACACAGTCACTCTCATTCACTCACACAATCACACACTAAGGACAATTTTCCAGAGATGCCAATCAACCTACCATGCATGTCTTTGGGCCGGGGGAGGAAACCGAAGTACCCGGAGGAAACCCCCGAGGCACGGGGAGAACATGCAAACTACACACACACAAGGCGGAGGCGGGAATCGAACCCCCAACCCTGGAGGTGTGAGGCAAACATGCTAACAACTAAGCCACCCTGTCCCTTTTTAAGTACATTAGCCAGGAAATTAGGTTGAAGTTTAAATTTAATTGTACAACATACTGTGCAAATTTCTCAGCTAAATTTGACTTTAAAATTCTATGTGAAGTGCAAAGCTTCCATATCAAGATAAAATATGGATATTGTAAAGTAGTGTCCTATTTCTTGCAAAGCAAAGCTCTTTAAGCTGGTGCTCAGCTTGATTTACTTCCTCACAGGTGAATGCATTCAAGAAAATAGCTGCTGCTGGCTTTATTCTTTATTCATGGCTCTCCCTACCCACGTCGAAACAGCACTGTAGAGACTCACTTGCTAGCAATAACAAGGTGTAATGCACTGTTTTGTGAAATGTAAAGTTTTTCCACCTTTTATGGGTTTGCCAGAAGGAGATAAATATGGCAGAGGTAAGTAACACAGTAAACAGTAAGCGGACTAATGGACAGAAAACCGTTTCTACACTACTAATTTTTTTACTTTACTGGAAAAATTACGTGGAAACCCTTTGCACTAATCAAGTTTAGTTTGTACATGGGGTGAAACTAAACATGTTAAATTGTATTAACATAGAACCTTTAGTGGGTGCAGTAGACAAATATAGTTTGCATTATAGTCTTATCTAGAAATCAATAATTCATATGAACT
This sequence comes from Tachysurus fulvidraco, assembly GCF_022655615.1. Taxonomy (NCBI): domain Eukaryota; kingdom Metazoa; phylum Chordata; class Actinopteri; order Siluriformes; family Bagridae; genus Tachysurus; species Tachysurus fulvidraco. The sequence continues at coordinate 13,015,486 of NC_062533.1, forward strand.
TTTTTGAGTATACATTTTATAAAATAACTTAAGTCAAATCATTTTAAGTAGTCATATATTATATTTTAGCATGTCTTATACTGTAATTTTAAAATTATACTACTTAAATCAAACAAAATTAGGATTTTTTTAAAACAAACGATAAAAACAACCTTTTAACCTTTTTTAATTTTAAGCAAAAAACAGGTACCACTTCAGTGTAGTTAACTTGTCAACCAAAAGACAAGTGAAGGTTTTTTGCATGGGCAAACCTATTTGCTTGTTAACAATTTTTTTAGATGAATATGAACACAGTATTTAACAATATGCTATATCTTTAAGAATGACTAGACATGCATTAAAACTGGATTCACAATGAAACTTGAGACAGGCCTTTAAAACTAAGCTTGGAGTTGACTTCAACTGTTAACTTGTATTAAGAGCAACAATATTTTTAGCACAACAATACATAACAATGCTTAATACTGTAACAATACGTTTAACACAGAACACTGCTAAAATTTGAAGAATTTTAGAACACAGGACATTCTTGAGAAAAGAATCTGTTCAAAGATTGTTAGTTTCTTAATTATTTTGTCAAATTGCAAGTTGTTTTTTTTTAATGTTTGTAGCCTGGGATTTACAGGTAGGTCACTGTCGCCCAACATAAGGAAAACTTGTTGGATGAATTGGAAAGTGTTCATCAATTTGGGGTAGCTGAGATGCAGTACATGCAAGTCTAAAAGAAATGCACAAGTCTTTTGGTAGGTCTTTGATGCATTCCATCACCAACTTCTTCCTCAATGATGATCTTTACTGAGGCTGGACTAAGATGAAGAGAAGATGGGAACACAACACCTTCCTGCACAACAAGGAGGATTCTAAAATCAAGGTGGTGAAATGAGTAATCATCATCGGACTCCTAAAAACAGAGCACATTCAAGACCGTTCTTATTAAATAACTATTAATAATGTTAAACAAATAGACTTGTAATGACAAAGATCCATGTTTTAATAGGTAACTACGTTTTTCACTTAAAAATTCATAAAACGTGCATTTCTACTGCACCTTTACAAAAACCTGTGAAAACAGAGCATAAGAAAATCAGTTGCAGATACATTTCCACTGATGTTAACTTTTAACAGTTCAACATTGGTCCGGATTTTGGGTTATTACTTTTTTTAGAAAAATGTCTAACATGTATCATCAGCCAGGGCGAAACTCCAGGCATCGCTCTGCTCACTGTCAACACCTGTTTCAATAGGCCCCACCCATCCCTTAGAAAACGTGATATACCAAGTTGTCTCTTCTTAACATAATCATTACACCAATTTTTCTCTTGAATAGTGCAGGAACGTGACAACGATTTTTGAAAAAACAACAAAGAATAAGAATAAGTAGTAAGTAACTTGAAATGTTAAATTAACACAAAATCCAGGTTTAGAGAGTAGGCTAGGCTCAATCTGGGGGGTTAGCAGGGATACCACCAAATATAATCATCAAAAAACAGAAATTACTGTCAAATTTACAAATTATAAAGTTAGAAAATGTGTAAGTTTACAAAGTTACAATCAGCTGTATGGACATTCTCTGTAGTTACTGTACAGTATATCTAATTATATGTTTTATATGTTGAAAATGTTTGTTTTCTTTTAACAACATTAGCTGTTTAAATAACATTGCTTAGCTTGGCTATAATTGGTTTGCTAACACCAAACAAAACTAGCTTGTAGTAGCTAGAGCATTTAGAGTGGCAGGCATTTGTAGCCTAAATTGTGTAAAATTTGTATGCTTTTGTCATTTTAATTTGTGTAATGTTTCACATTACAAATTAAATCTGAAATAAAGTTTCAGATTTAAAAAAAAAACACTTTGATTGTATTATCCAATGTTGGTCTATTTGCCACAGTGATATCTTAAAAAGTTATTTAAAAGCCCTAAGAAGTGCTCCAAACTAATCTTGGCTGCAACCAGATGCTAATGCTTTCAAAGTAAATGAAGCTAAAACATACATAAAAGACAGCATTGCCGATTTTATCTCAGAATTTGTTTATGTTACAGGATTTTGTAGCTATATCAGTAATGACATGAAGATTTTCCATCCAGAACCAAAAAATCAGTCATGTTTATTGTAACAGGATCATGTGCTAAACTCACAGAATGTCCCTCATATAAACTATAATTCTTTATTATGTTATATTTTATTATTCGTGATAGTTATTGACTTACGTTATAGACGTCATTCTCTCAAAAAATAATGACATTCACTCAACAGTGTTGAAATGTTGGTAAAGATCAGCTGCTGCCAATCACATTTAACAGTGTCTGATTATTATGCACTAAATCAGTCTAAACCTGCTTCATGTACGCTCTGAGCTGAAGATAAATACTGTATTGTATGTAAATAGTTGTATCAAGAGACCTTGAACCAGCTTGAGTCACTATAAATTGTCATCTTTTTGTTACTATTTCAAATACAGGTGTGATCATTTATTTTGTACTCCTCCATCGCCTCAGTCTAAAGGTGTCTGTAGAGCAATTTAGAGAAAACAAATACCGTTCATAAACAAGGATCAAACCAACCTAGAACTAAAAAGCCTTTTAGTACGTAGCAATTGAGTTTAATCAGTGATGTGGGAGATCAGACTAGAAGACAGTGCGTGAATTAAGGCTAATTAAAATGCGATAAAAGAACAAATAAAGGATCTTAATCTGTTTCTATAAAGTCAAATTTCTAGCTTACCTGCAGTGAGATGCCATAAAAGAGGGTTAATGAACTTAAGTAAAGTGCCGACACTTGAGGAGGAACTTTTGTTTGAAAAATCTGCTCAAGGTCAGTGCAGCAGTGCTTATAAAGTTTGAACTTGCAGCCCTCAAGCCTTTGTGTAAAAGCACATTTCCCACGAGAATCTGTCCATATTAACATAATTACAAAATTGATTGCTTTTCTGGCCATGAGACTCCAACAAAGACTCCATTTCTATAATATTTCTGTGATAAAAACAAGTTTTTACTAAACTTACTTTGAATGGGCCACTGGGAAAGTCACATAAGGTGTGGTATAAAAATATGTATCTATATATACATTCTGGTCCATGTTGACATGATTGCATCACACAATTCCTGCAGATTTTTCAGGTGCACTTTCATGCTGTGAATCTCCCATTCTTCTACATCCCAAAGGTGTGCTACTGCATTCAGATCTGTTGACTAGGGAGGTCACTGAAGAACACTAAACTCATTATCACGTTCATGAAACCAGACTGAGATGCTTTGTAATGTGGTAAATTAGTGTGCTGGAAGCAGCCGTTAGTAGATGGTAAATTGTGGCCCTGAAAAGATGGTCAAACATAATACTCACATGGTCTGTGGCATTACAAGTGATTATTGATTGGTATTGACATTGTTTGTCACAAAAACATGCCCTACACCATTATACCACCTTCACAAGGAAGCTGTGGTCCATGAATTCATGCCATTGCTGCCAAATTCTGAAACTACCATCTGAAGAAATCAAGATTCATCAGAATAGGGCTATGTTACATTTCAGTTATTGAGTTGTTGTGCATTCAGACATGTTTTTTCTACTCACCACAATTGTACAGTGTTGTTATCTGAGTCATTGTATCCTTTCTGTCAGCACAGAGCTTTGACTTCGTTCATCAACAAGGTTTTTCAATCACTGGAACCATCCCATCTCTCACCAGCAACCATGTCACTGTCAAAATCACTAAGGTCACAATTTTTCCCCCATTCTAAAGGCTGATGTTCCACTTGAGTTCTTATACTCCAACCTTATAAAATCCAGACAACTGGAAAGTAAAACAGACCTTTATAGCTATGAAGGCTGCATGAGAAGTACTTAAAAAAAGCAAACCCTAGCTCTAATAAAAAAAAATCTAAGCATCTAGATAAATTTCTTATTATATAAAATAAGATAAAATCTCATATACTTGTCTCATGTTGGTATAAAACATTTAAGTTCAATCTGCAAAATTGTGCAAAGTGAAAAATATATCTAATATAATAATGCAGAATTTTTAGCTGTCCGATTGAATTCCGCCTACAACATTTGCAGTGATGCCAAATTGTGCCAAGAGAAAAAGTTCTGTCTTAGAAGATTTCAGGATAACTTATAAATGTAGATGATTCACAAACCCAACTGGTTTAAAATAAAGGTGTTGTTGTTGTTTTTTTTTTATGCATTTATTTATTTCTTCCAATGGATAGATTTATACAGTATGCAATGGACAATATCAAGCATCATAAGCATGTATTGAATGTTGAATTAACAGTCTCTGGGTTGTTAATTTCACGTCATGTATAAGATTGGTATCTTCATATCAGTTCCCATTAATCTATGTACTTTTTCTGCCACCTCCATATGCCAACCCGTTCAACATATCAGCAGTTCAGAATATAATCTTAGCATCTTAGACATAAACCACTTTATTTTATATGTTATACTATATTTATTCGCATGTATGTCCTCCATTCACCTAGAGACTTCCATTATAGCCATTACAGTAAATGTTTAGTTTATTTCAGTTCCGTTCAGTCCAGTTAATGTACAGTTAATAGGAGGCAAATAGCATCTTTGTTTGGCATTTCATGATCAGGGAAGCAATCAAGCTCACAATTATGGTGATGAGGACAAACCCTTTCTGCTCTTGGTCATAAAATCTGTTATTAAAAAAAAAAAAGCCTCTTCACACCTGAAAGTAAAAGGCATCAGTGAGTGGGTTTGACTGCCAGGACAGTGATTTAAAAAATCTTTCTGCCCAGCAGTAATAGATCTCTCCCTGTCAAGGATGAAAATAAATGGCTTTGCTGGGAGGGCCTCGTAGTGCATTACCATCCCATAATTTTATCCCCAAAATATTTATGGGTCTTCAGGCAGGAAAAGCTCAGCATGACTTCCATTTTAACAGGTCTGTGCAGTATTGTAGAAGTTGCTGTCTATGCTGTCGCCCATCATCTCTGCTGGTAGAAATTTAAAAACACTCATTTTTTTATGTCTTGCCAATACCTCAGACGGCTGTAAACATGCAAATCATACTATGTTTTATTGTTACTGCTTTTATTGTTACTATTATTGTTACTAATAGAATGAATAAATCTTTTACAGAAAAACAAAATTTTTGGAGGTAGAAGAATTCAGTTCAGATTTCTTCTAGCAATGAGAAATTGAATTAAAATAAAGTGAGATTTTTGTTTGATGTATCAAGCACATTCAGATAGACTACCCAGTTTCATATGCTAGATACATACTTGGACAAAAGTAATCTATAATTTTTTTATTTGCCTGCACTAATATGGAAGAAAAACAAATACCGTTTTAAATTGGATCTATTTAGTTATTGTTTTAGAGATATTGGCATAAAAGGTATTTGAGTGTACTTATTTCTCTAGTGTACTTATTTATTGTTTACTCTTAATTATTTTTATAGAGCATGTTAATTAATTCAGTCATTTTATATAGCTATGTTAAGAATGCTTTTATTTCAAGCATTTACATTTTCAATTCCATTGTATAGAGTTTTAATTCTCCTAGGGATTTTTCTTTGAGAATCATTTGCTAAAGGAAACACAGGTGTGAATCCCTTTGAAATATCTTGAAATATTACAGACATTTTTGTCTTGGATATTAGGAGCAACTGAAGCTTGTCAGAAACACATGCTGAGAGTCAAGATCTCATCAGGCGCTTTGAGAGAATTAAGCTTGTGGACAAAAGACAGTGGGCACGTGCATACATGTCATTAAAGGTTCTGGGCTCATCAGAGAGCAGGACAGCAAAGTCGTGAGGCTAAGAAGTGTGTGAAGAGCCTGTAAGCTCTGTAGCCTAAGGCAAGGCTCATTAAAGAAAATCAGTCAGCTGAATCTTGACAAAAAACACAGAATATTAGGAAGGCATGGTGATAATTTTTGTTTTTGTAACATCCTGAAAATTTCATGTGATTGTTTCACGTAATTCATTCTCTACCGTACAACAGCTTGCTAGTGAGCTAGAGAACAGTTCATCGTCAATTATTGCATTATATTGCATTCATATTTGCATGAATTTTCTAAATTACAATTAGGGACATTTCATAACTTCTATAATTTTCCCCTTCTGTCAAATTTAGTCAACCAACACATGGTTGGTGTATGACATTTACAAGGCTAATGGTTAGTATCTAGCAAGTAAGAAAGATTAATTGCTGCCTGTTTAGCAAACATTATATGGGAAGTGATCTTACTCCTGCTCAATCTGCACTTCCCAGTCTCTGACTGTGACAGAAACGCCATGAAAACAAAGCCAGTCCTTTGTACAAAGCAAATATGAACACACGGCAGAAGGTAGCTAATGACTGAGGCTAATTTGAGAAGGTATAGAATATAACTATGAGGTAATGTATGCATGTAGTTTTAACAGTGTAGTGAGAGCAAATTCTGAAATCTGGACATTTTCCTTAGACTAAAAACTATTCATACAAGTAGAGTTATGCTGTAAATGCAGTTAATCAACCCTAAACCTCCTCTATCTTCAGGCATATTAAGAAACACTCCAACTTGCAGATGATGGCAGAAATCACATGAAACAGAAAAGGCACTCACTTATGTACAGCCTACAGCACCAGTGAATATAGTTACTGAAAAATATGAATACACCATGCTGCTGATTAGGGGGAAAAATGTCACTGATTGACTGCTGAAAACTTTCCACACAAAATAGGCAGCATTAGTCTACATTTTTATAAAAAAAAAAACTCTCAGGTTTACAGGATGTGAAGTGCATGATATGAAATATTGAACTTCATTAAATTTGCTTGAAAACTCTGTAATTGTCAATCATTTAAGAATGAAGATAGCTGATAAATTAGGCTCATCTGTCTCTGTTGGATCAGACACAGATGAGCCTAATTTATCAGCTATCTTCATTCTTAAATGAATGACAATTGGATTTTTAAAACTCATGAAGATAGCAGCATTTAACAAGTCAACATCCAACCTGCAGAAACATGTACAGGTAAGCCATTAGCTGGCTGTGTGAACTAGACTAGTTAGGCAGTGCTTTTTATGTTGTACAATATAAAATCTTTGTATGAAGCTTTCAGTGTTGTGTTAAAGCTATTAAATGAGTGCTGCTACAGCTGATAGATAACATTTAGGATCATATATGAGGAGCTAGACAGATGGATAAATGACTAGTAATGTAGCTGATAACTTGTGTACATTAGCATGAGCTAGTAACTTCAACAGGGCTGAAAAGACTAATTACTATAAGTAACATCAGGGCTTTCTTTAGAAATAGAACATTTGTAAGTCAGTTGTAGATATAAAGTAACATGTTAAACAATTATTTAAGTAGTTTTTAACTTATATGTTCATATTTGAGTCATTTTCTTTAACTCAAGTAAATTTTGATATAGTTTCCACCAAATCAATACATAATACATAATATCCGGCTAAATTTTCTGACGTATTATTAATTTTTTCAATTAGTTTTATTCGCAGACCATTTACCGTCCTGTTCAACATGTAAATCAGCCATGAGGCAAAAAAATTAGTCTGTTTAAACATTTACAAATACAACTAGATATATTATCATTTAAATAATAATTTCTACTGCTGCCACTGAGTGATACCAAACTATAGAAAACTATGTGGGAGAAGGTGAAACTAGCATAGCTTTTTATTGATCGTGAGATCACTTGTGCATTCCTAGTGCTATGCTGATTAGCTATATTAGCATCTAGTGTCACTACAGTGCTTTTTGTAAAGTATATTAGAACAGTGTAAGCCCCCCTAAAAGCCCCCCCCCCCCCCAAACCAAACACCACCACCCCCACCACAAAAAAAAAACAAAAAAGAAAACAATAACCAATAATCGGGGAGTATTTGTTTAATTTCCCCAATTTGCTTCGTGTTGAGGTTTTGTTCAAACCGACCATCGAAAATACCCTCGCTAATAAATATGGCTTTTTTTTCATTGGTTGTTGCGTTAAATCTTACCCAGGTAGTGCTATTCTCTGATTGGCTATTATGTAGCCTCTTTTTTTGATTGGCTGATACTGTAAGTGTCAGGCTCGACTAAGAGCTCCATGGGAGACGCGCTTGATTGTGCGGTGCGGCCTGATACATTTTGGGTGCTGCAGCATATTAAATATATAATAAATAGTCAAAAAGTTTTTTTGAGCGTGAGAAAAGACCAAAATGCGTGACTGTCACTTTCAATGCGTGATACTTGACAGCCCTGACTTTACGATACGCTTGCTGTTCAAGTGGATAACGCTTTGAGAACACTGTTGCTCGGCAACTGGCAAATATAAAAACACAATATAAGGCTAATGTTTGAGGTAGCTAACGTAGCCATGAAGCGTTTTATATCTGCAGTTTTAGAGATACAGTGACAGATGAAAAATGCCAAAATTCTCATGAATGTGAACATTCTCCTTAGCTTTGTTGTTAAATTACCCAGAAATAATTCCATACTCTTAAAACCTACTAAACCTCGTCTAATGTACAATCTTGGAACAATTCAAAAATAGAATTTTTATAGATTTTGCTATATTAAAAAATAAATAACTATGACTAATAAAACTTGGACCTATCTCAAGGCATCATTACTCTTATGGATTCCTGTCATACAGTAAATGTGTCACTACCCAGTTTGAATGTAGAACTGTGTGGGTGGATTATAGTCTGATCTAACACCAGTCCTGTCCTGAAAAAAGAGTAGATATCCCATTTTCACAGATAATAACATCTTTTCTTCTATACGCAAGCATACACTAGCATTAATGGTAAAATATTGAATGGACATGAGTTTAACCTTTGTCATGTCACCAATTGTGGAGGGGGGGCTTGTTTTATCAAATACTTAGCAAAGAGTACCACCTGCTGGTCAAAACTCAATTTTTAATTTGCATTCAAATATTGCATGAGATCAACTCAGTTGTCCACGAGACTCTCTCACTCACTCATTTTCTACCGCTTCCTCCGAACTACCTCGGGTCACGGGGGATCTCAGGCGTCATCGGGCATCAAGGCAGGATACACCCTGGATGGAGTGCCAACCCATCGCAGGGCACACACACGCACTCTCAGTCACTCACGCATTCACACACTACGGACAATTGTCCAGAGATGCCAATTAACCTACCATGCATGTCTTTGGACCGGGGGAGGAAACCGGAGTACCCGGAGGAAACCCCCGAGGCACGGGGAGAACATGCTATCCACTAAGCCACCGTGCCCCCGTTATATTAAATCTAACTACACATGCTTCATTTATTAAGAAGCTAACAGATATGCGTCCTGTCATTTCCTCTTCTACCCAAGAACCGGAGGGAGTTTCTTAAATTGTCATTTTGTACATTCTTTCTGAATTATGGTTGTCGCTCAGTTATTTCAACGAGTCGACATTTGTCCCAGCTAAGCATCTTCAAGGTGAGAAAATAAACGGAACAAGCGTTTATCTAAATTATTAAAGTAGCCTGTTGTTGCATACCTGGATAGTTGAACCTCATTGGCTCTTGGATTTTATGATGTAATAACTTTGGCCTGTTACATAGCAAAACATGCTTTTCAACTTATCTAAAATAAATTAAAAGTAATATAATAATCAGAGGTTCATATTAATGCACTCTGTTATATGCTGTCATTTCTATGCTTAACCAGACCCTTTGTAAATGCTAAGCGTTATAGATTTTTGGACGTGTGTAATTCTTGATATTTTGATAATTATTGGAAGAAGTCACTGATGTCTGTGTTTTTAACCGTCAGAGGTGAATCTTTCCACTTTGTAGTGTCTTTTTTTCCTCTTCCTAACTTGGAAAAAATCAAGACAGGCAGCTGAGGGAACTTAAGTGATAAAAGTATCTAACATTCTGTGGATGCTCCTTCACAGTAAACTATGAACTTACTTCTGAGGTATAAGAGGAATAAAACACCTCAAGGTGTGTTGTTATTGGTAAATAATCGTTTGCTTAATTTCCTTTAGCGTTATTCTGTACTATTATTTTATACCTCTACTACAAACTCAGATAAAGTCCTCTGAAAGAATCGTTCAACAAACAAACAAACAAACAAACAAACAAATAAATAAAACATTACTTGCAGCCTAAAAAAAACAGTTCAGGACAGACTCTGAATGTGTTAAGATCCCCCCCCCCCCCTTTAACTATTACCCTACATCAGCAAGACCAAAAAAACCCTTAATGGTTGGGTGAAATCAGAAATCAGGTTCAAATCCAAGTAGGATACTGATAGAAGAGCTGATTAAAGCTTTGGCCCTCAGGAGGAACCATTTGCTCTGTCTGAAATGAAGGAAAAAGTCTTTCTACTGAGCAATCATTCGAGAGAAAGAGAGCGGTCCAGTATCCCATAATGCATTGCATGTTGGACAGGAGAGACTCTCCTCAGGTCTTGCTTCGGGGGCATCACAAGTTAAGACATTTAAAACCACACGTTCCAACATTCAAACATCAGAATTTAATCTGAACAACTTCCCTTAACCCTATAAGGGTTGATATGACAAATGTACAGGACTCATTTCCACTTTTTTTTTTTAATGTTATTGCTTTACAGTAAAATGCATAATGGATACATCCATTATAACAAGACAATACATTCATCAAAGTTAAACATTGTTAATGGTATCTAAGTTAACATTATATATATTCATTTATTTTTAATGATCTTTTCTTATTAAGAGACACAAATCCCACATCAGGTTGAGCTCACAGTGCATAGGGTCACGTTCGTTCGCAATAACCAACCCCCCCCTTATGTTCCATAGATCTTATATACACACATCATATGCAGGTCATATGAGTCGTACGAATTGTGTTCTTATTAAATCTTTAATATGCACAACACATTGTAGTTTTTCAAAAAAAAAAAAAAAAGTATTAAGTACGCGTTTATGAATTGAGTCAGTACATTGAACGTGTGTGCATTTGTGTAACAGTACAAGAGAACATCAAAAGTACATGAGACATACAGAGACTCTTACAGGTCCAACCCCACCAAAAATCTGATACATTTTCATTTTCTGTCACCTCAAACAAACTTAACTCTTTGCTCTCAAACATACTTTTTAAAGAAGCAATTTTCTTTCAAAAACAAACAAAAAGGTCCAATACAACTGACAATGCAGCAGCATCATCATCAGTATCTGTAAAGTGTACAAAATGGCACTAGAGATTTTTTTCCCCTGTCCATAAAATCAAACTCCAAACAAGCTGCCATTCAAATAAATGGAAATTAAAATGGCCAGTGTGCTGATAGTCAGTCCTTATAAAGGAAGAGTCGATGTATGAGGAGTGCGTGAGGACATTTCCTCCCAGGCATGATTAGCAGCTTCAAAAAGACTTGCAGTCTCCTCATGTCCCATGACAACAGATTCAAGTCATTCACAAATGGAAAAAGATGGGAACTGTATCGCTGCTTGCATAGTGCCCACCATCTCTGCCCCCCCCAACCCACCCACCCCCAAACGCACACATCCTTAACATTCTTCTAAACAGCTAATGAATCGGGCGTCCTGATGAAAATCGGTTCGTGTTTGTCCTTCATGCTAAGACGTGAAAGTGATGCTCATGTTGAGATTGCATATTGTAGCGGCAAACCTCACAAAAATTAGACATGCTTTTCAGGAGCAGTGTTTGTTTTGTAATGCTGTGGGTTTTTTTCAATTGGGGGGGCAGTTTTTATACACTGCTGCTGGTTTGAGTTCCCATCATGCACTGCACATTAGGATGGGATGTGCTTTCGGCAGCTGTGCTCAAAGAGTCAAGGCCAGGGATCTCAACTCCCGTAATCTCTCTACAATGTTTTTACACTCACACTAAAGGGAGTATGGTACACTGATGAGAGAGGATTGTTTGGGTGTTGGTTTTAAAGTGCAAGTATCTACATGGAAATTATTTGATCAACCACCACTAATCGGCTAGGAGAGAACATCAGGGTCAGGATCCAACCTACGATCCTCCACATCCTGCTCAAAACACCACATTTACTCACATCAATTATATACAGCTTTCCCTAGAACATTCCAGAAATTTCTTCGGACAGCGAAAATGAAATGACGTTCCATGAGATGAGCCTTTTTATTAAGAAAGTACTCCCAGATTCCTGCAGTTCTCTCTCTCGGTCATTCTGAATTCTTATTCTAAAAAAACAAAAACAAAACTGTTTGGAAGTAAATGATTTTCACAAAGCACTGCAAAATAGAAAAAACATGCACATTTGTTAGCGTAAAAATCCAACGAGTGAGTAAATTAAATACTGTCAATAAATAGAAATAAATAAAATGAAAAAAAATCAATGTGGATTAAAATTAAATAAATAAAGTGAGGTGTTTATGTAGGGCAAAGCCAACAGAATCCATATTTGAAAAATCCACTCCGCAACATAGAAGTGGTCTTTTCTTTTTCCCCCCAAGAATAAATCAGCTGCCAACAAGAAGATCCTTGTTTTGGATCATGGAGAGAACTTGGTTTTTCATGACTGAGGGCTTGTGTTATTGTTTTATTGACCTGCTATGGTGAGACAAGCTCCTGGTCACCAGATAAACATCAAACACTTTGTGGACTGCTGTCAGTGAAAGAATATCTAGAATTGAACGCAAGATAAAGAACGACATCTCGGTCCACTTTGAGGTAATGGTGGTTTTGATACTGCAGTGGAAGACCAGCGGCTAGTAAAGAACAGACAGAGAGAGAGAATTTGGGTAAGGGTTGAGAGAAAAAAATCTAGAGGGACTGGATGGAGGTGAACATTAGCAGGATGTGGAGGAGACGGAGTGGATTTTAATGGTCCTCCTGACACATAGGCAGGTTGACGAAGGTGAACACGTTGTACTCGATCATGATGGAGAAGCAGAGGAAGATGGCGTACAGGACCAGCACGTACGCACCCAGCTTAAAGTCCAGCTTCCACTTGTTGATATGGATTCCCAGGACCTAAACACACAGTCACATGAAGACAGAAGGTTTACAAAAGCTCTACACTCTTAAATAATATGGACCTAGTATAATTTCACATTTTTTTTTAACGTCTCAAGAAGCACCGAGTTGGAAAAGGCTTTTGTTGTTGCTGTTGTAGTTGTTGTTGCTGTTGTAGCTGAGGACCAATCATGTCATGTCATGTCATGTATAAAACATTTCTGGACATGTTGTTAAAAAAAAGAAATCCATAATATGGTGAAGAAATTAGCATTTTTTTCCTCATTTAAATGTACCTGAAGTGTCAAATATTTAGAATACAATTTAGTTCTTATCACCAATAATCAGTGGCTCCCTCATCAACTTCTATTTTTGCTGGTCATGTTAGAATCCAGAAGAAGAAATATCCTAAAGACTTTCCAGAGCTGGAAAACCCACTGGCCATTAAACAAGCCCTTGCACTAGAGGGTGCATTGCTCCTTAACAAAATGCTAATAAAAGCTTCAACTTTTATCCAGTTTTTATAAGTCTGTGCAAATTGTCATTCAAGTACAAGCAAATTTTAGCAGTCTAAGCTTTAACCTCATCAGTTACAACCAGTCAATCAAGCATGGTGATTAGAATATTAGGTCACACCCATAAAGTTATCAAATCCATATCTTATCTGTTTGCTCAAGCATTCAGGAAACTTTGAATAAATAAATAAAAAAAGTTAATATAAGTATAATACAAGACTCATGTTTGCACTACAAATAATATTCCCTGGGGTGTTAATATAAAAGCAGCTATACACCAGTTTGAAGAGTCATTTCTAAGTGTCCATACACCAAGAGATTGATTGCACTTGACAACTGCAGCAGTGTCTTACGAGAGTTAATAAAGTTTGCTGTTTACATGTTCAAGATAACTTCAAGCTTCAATAGAGCATCTTTTCAGCCACGTCAGCAAAATCAAGTGTGTATCTGGTTTAGTGTGCATTTGTGTGTGCGCGTGTGTGTGTGCGTGTGTGTGTAGAATCACCCACAGTGAGAGCAACGGAGCCAAGCAGCAGCACGACAGAGTACACTAACCCTCGACTGTTTATCATCACCTGAACGAGAGAGCAGAAAAGACAAGGTTAAAACACTTCCCTAACAGGAACCGCAGCAACATTTCTGATGTGGGTGCAAACACTGTTTATGCACACAGCTCAGTTTCTTTTATTTTTTTTTTTTATTACTTATTTGCAGCCAAGTCTCTCTCTCACACACACACACAGACCTAGGGGAATTGATCTTAGATAAATACAGTAGCCTAACTCAGGAACAAACCTAATTTGACTGTAGTTAATTGTGTTCAAACTCTGAAATTGGGGAAAAATAGAAACAAATCAGTAAAACCATGGGCTGCTGGTGGTGTGCAGACTTACAACCTTAGAAATATTTGAGAAATAAAATGAAATCAGAGATAAAAATAAAGTGATGTTAGTCATGTCCCATTTCCTTCACATATTTCCAATCCTGAGAACAGGCAGAGCTCAGGGTTGTTTATATTGATCACTGAGATGAATATACTGAGGTCCTTTAAATAAATGTGACGAGACATCCTAACTCAGTGGGACAGAACATTGCTAAGCACTGAGCATAAAGCACCTACAAAACATTATATTCCAATACCAGCCTAAAAACGCCGCACCACAAGAGTTAATGATCCAAGACCAGTTTAAGCGATCACAAAGTGGATGATTTTACCACTGAGCCGTAGTTGATGGCCATCGTCTGCAGAGCCCACGGCAATCCAAGTCCCACCAGGATGTCAAACACGTTACTGCCGATGCTGTTAGACACAGCCATGTCACCCAGACCTGCAGCGTGTACGTGCACACACACACACACACACACACACACACAGTGCTGCTATACAAAACCTATCATAGACACCGTGCTTAAATTAAAAAAAATTGTGAATAAATCTACATGATGTATATATATATATATTTTTAAAGAAACTTTTTAATCGACCGTGGTTAATGTGAACTGGAATGATTTTTGATTCAGACATTTCCACACATGAGCAGCAAGAAGAGATGCTGACTGGACACGGTAACAAGAGGCACAACAAAATCTAGCAAAGCAAATCTAGCCCTGTATACTTTTCCATGTTATTAGCCAACATGAGCTTTGTTAACATGATACAGTATATGCTCATGTGACAGGAATTCTAAGAGAATTTAAGCTTTATCCAGGAAGTCACAAATCTAACATTAGCCAGCCAGCTATTAGGTAACTAGACAGAGTTCAAAAAAGCTTTATTTTAAATAATGTTTAATAATACTAATAATCTCCTCTGCTAGCACTATATAGCTAGCATGATCTAACAAGATGGAATTCATAAGGAGTTTTTTTTTAAATCATGTTAAATAATGCTAATCTCTTCTGCCCACACTATATGGTTAATATGAGCTGACTAGATAGAGTTCAAGAGGTTTCTTTTTAAAAGTCAGGTTTAATAATGCTAATTTCCTCCGTTAACACTACTTATAGGTAATTGTTATAATTAAACAAAATTCTGCATTTTATTATTTTTTTAGTTACATTTAATAAATGCTAATAGTCTCCACTGCCAGTATTATTTTGGTTAACATTAGCTAACCAAATGCTCTGGCTACACAAAGACTGTAAATATGACAAGGAAGAAGTTCACACATTTATGAATTTTCACTGTTAATTCTTGCCAGGTATCTAAAATGAACAAAACTGACAAAATCTCAGATGATTTTTAAATCATACAGATTCAGAATGTTCAGAGCAAGCTAGCTAACATGAGCTAATCTGACAGGATTTGCAAGACTTACTCTTGAGCTTAATCTGGTTTGAATAGCCTGTCTGAGTTCACATACAGGCTAATCTGTTTAATAATAGGCTTAGATTATATAGAGTACCACCATTCAAGTTCCTGTGAATGACTTTTATACTACAGAAATTCTACTGTATTAGAACAATCGCATTCATTCAAACCGATAATTGGCCCTGCAGTCAGCACTACTGTCAGAGCTCCAGGAACTTTTTCACAAGTTGGCAGTGATGAAAAAAACTTCCCTAAAACACACTCAACATGTATGAATAGCAGAGACAAACCTTGGCGAGCAACAATCAGGCTGGCAATGCAATCTGGGACGCTAGTGCCGGCTGCCAGGAACGTGATGCCCATAATAACGTCAGGAATACCGAGCGTGTACCCGATGATGGTCACCTAAAACAGTGTGCAAGCTAGGACTTCGACAAACCAAGCAACGATGATGATGAAAGCTGAGCGAAACAGAATAGGCTGCTATTCCACACTTACCATCCACACCATAAAGTAGGAGAAGACCGCAATCCAGACCGTCGAAAGGATGAAGGACAGCATGAAGTATTTCTCCCAGCGAGGTCTGGAGCAGTTTGGGATGGTGAAGAAGAGCAGGAGCAGCAGAGGCCATGAGACCAGCCATTTGGTCTTGTTCATACAGCCCTCTACATATACACACACAAAATAAACCCACAAACCTTAATAGCAGATCTTACAAGAACAACGATGCGATGAAGGACTAAGAGCCAACACTGTTGCTTCTAACAGACCTGTAATATGGGACGTTTAGGAGGACTTTCACTTAAATATTACAACAGAGCACAACTTCACAGTCTATCTGCTAGTTCAAACTGGTGCAGCTGTCAAAAAATTTGCCATGATTTTAAAGGGCCATGATTTCAAATCTTAACAATGCCATAGTGATTGAAAAACTCACTCAAACCTACTCACAACTTTACTTCAAATGGCTTCCAAATCACTCAGTTAAGTGAAGTTCTATCAGCTTACACTGTCTTTGACATACAGAACCATTGATGAGGTTTTCCTTGAAAACATAAACAATGCTTTATACTTGTCTTCTTTATATATATATATATATATATTGTCCAGTACAATGGGGGTGAGGCCATTTAGAGATTTAAAAACAAATAAAAGAACTTTAAATTGGACAGGCAAACCAGTGTACTGAAGCCAGAATCGGCGTAATGGTCACGTGTCCGTGCTGTAGTTAAAAGGCACGCAGCTGCAATTTGATCCAGCTGGAGGTGAGACAAGGAAGACTGGCCAATTGTATTTCTATACAATTTATATATATTTTATATAATTTTTAATTAAAACAAAATTAATTTGAATACAGTGGCTTCCATCTCAATCACTTAAAACCTCATTTAGCAAATCCCTAATTCACTTTTTAATAAAATTTAAAATTTCATGCATGAGCATGTTGTGTTTAGATGAACTCAGATTTGAATTCAACATTTTTTCCCCACACAGAACACCAGAGAGAGAGCAGAAGGTGTGACACTCCATACTTTTGTCTTCTTTTCCACAATAATAGATTCCTTTGTCTGTGATGAAGCAGGAATGATTGATACAGTAGCTTTCCCTAGATTCATGTTCGTTTTTCTTGAATTCAAGTGAATATCGGTTTCTCGAGCAGATCTTTATAATCCAGAATGTGTGCTCATGTTTGCCACTCAATGTTGACCTCAATAAGTTTCTGCCTAAAGCATAAAACTAAAAGGAAGCTCAAAAAGCTTTAACTCTGTGTTGGATGTGAACTGAAGACATTTCCACAGTACAGTGAACACTGCACAGTGACTTGAAAGAAATGATCTGATTAAGTTAAATCATTGTGTCACTGAAAACTGGTGAAGATTTAAATAGAAAAAAAACTTTGCTGTGTGCTTTAAACTGAATCTTCCATTAATCCCTAATTTTATGCTTACTGTATCATATAATCAGCTATACCAGATGTCAAGATGCAGAAAAGGTGCAGCATCGGTAGTAATGGAAGCAATTCCACATACAGCTGTTTGTAAGTAATCGTGTCTAACTAATTTGCATTCTGATAAACAGACCTGCCTCATCCATCATCTTTTCTGGCTGGACTTCTCATCACCTCAAAATCACAAGACAAACATCCTAAAGATCATCATGAGATTACTGTGGATGGTACCACAGAGAAACTATAACGATAGCTGTGGATATTCTTCCTTTGATAGCCTTGAGACTGAAATTGCTTAGGACAGTTTGCACTAAATTCTCCATCAATGGAGTAATGAAATTTAATTTCATTTGGAAACAATAGACTTGGATTTAAAAGTTCAAGGTTTCATCATCTCAGAGTTTATCCTGCTTCTGTCACCTCTGGCTTTCTGATGAAGGATAAACTGAGGTTGTTTAATGAGGTTTTAATTGTTTACTAAATGTACAACTCTGTTTTTATTTCCCCCAATTTGCAAAAGTGATCTTATTAATAAACTCAAGTCAAGTTCAAGAGCTGCACTGTTAAGGTACAGTATAAAGGGCCTTAATGAAGGGTGTTCTGATGGCTAATTATCAACCATAAGTGTGATTTTTTTTTCTCCAGTTTCAGAGAGTTACTCAAACATCAGACCCTTTCCTTTGCTCTGTATTTTTCTTACTTGGTATAGAGAACGGTGAGGTCAGGTCTCCATCGTCCTCCTCGCTCAGCTTGTCCTCGGGCACGTTCCCATTCTCGATGTCGCTCTTTCCATCCACCACCGCCACCTCAATGCCATTGGCTCCCTGCACCAATTTCTGCCTCTGCCACGAGGAAGCGAGAGGAGGAAGGGAAAGAAAAAATATATATATATACACACACTATTTTAAGTGTACTATTTTAGCACATTATTATGCTAATGATTTAGAACATTTGATTTAAGGTTATAACATAAGATATGGTAACAGTCCAAGTCTACCTTTATTATCTGATTCACATGTATAAGGACTGTATGAATTTTACTGCTTAATATCTCAAACTATCATGCAGCCACTTTTCCATATTCAAAGACAAAAAGGTTCTCAAAAATGATTTAAAGATATCATTCCATCTAAAACAAATAATCCTATAATCCTATAATATTATTTATTAATTATACATTAAATGATGATCAGAAAATGATGTTTCCATCCTGAGATTTTAACGCAGTGATGATGTAATATGAATAACAGGGTGTACTACTGCTAAAGTTCACACCAGTTCATAGCTGGACAACATTACAGGCTCATTAATATATTAATCATAACATGGTTTTTAAAGGGTCTCTACACGTGTCATGTGATGTGCACCTCTGTAATAATGAGACGGCTAGCCATGCGCAGGCGAGTTTTGGGTCCGAAGTGGTTGGTGACCATGATACGAAGCCCAGCCTCGGGAAAACGATAATTCGGGGGACTGGCATTGATGATCTCGTCTACCATGATCACTGAGCCTCGATTGTAGGTCTTACTAGGTTTGACTACAGGGTTATAGCATACACATTATACTACAATCAGGAATATACTCGATTAATAATTCAGAGCTATTAGATATAAGAGGAGGAGGAGAAAGAAGAAGAAGACAAACAGTGTTTATGTTTAAACGAACAGCTGTTAATTAGCAGCATATGCATCATTGCACTAAATTTTACAGCATTTCACTACAATTAAAAAAAAGAAGAGCTCTGTTACGTACACTTACACACCAACGCAACATATCAGTTTATCCTCAAATTCCTTCTAATGTTCAGCATTTATTCAAAGGTACAAAGTGGTTTGTTGAAACACACAGAATCAGAGATAATAAATCCATAAAAAGACATGAAACAGCCAAGAAGAAGCAGAGAGGGTTTAGTATGGCTAAACAGACAGGCTATTGAACTCGAATAAAGCAGAAATTAGCTTAAAAGAGTCTGTCTCAGAATTCAGGAAGGAAAAAGAGAGCACACAAGGGATTACCTTTTCATCAGACTGCGGCAAAAAGCATGGATGCACACACAAATATCCACACAGAGAGATACAGAGATATACACACACGCACAGAGATACACACACACACAGATACAGAGATATACACACACAGACAGATATATACTTAAACACATTCGTGCACATGCAGACACACACACGATGATGTCCCTGCTGAAAACATCAAAAGCATGTTTATTGATTAGATATTAAGAAAGTAAAGTGCATTAAAGTTCTGTTTTACTACAAAGTACCAACAAAATAGTGCAGATTATCTTTATTTTTGTCTAAATCACTTTTTTTTAATCAAAAAAAATAATTTTACTTGAAAGGAATGCTGTTCACAACATGTATAACAATTAATAAGTAATCCAGTAAGGAACTAATCTCAAAATAATAATAATAAAAAATGTCTTATTATTATTATTACCAGATTATATAATTAATTAAAATTTTACTTCATAAACAGTGTTTGATACTGGTAAGGTTTTTATGAATAATAATAATAATAATAATAATAATAATAATAATAATAATAATAAATTATTATTATAATTACTAAATGTACAGGTATTGTGTTTTTATTAGTTCTCTTAATTCTTATTCATTCATCATTCTCTCTTTCTCTCTCTGCTAAAAAGAATTAGTTGAATTCGTATTAATTTTCCAATACAGATCAATTCATAAATCCTTCAGAAATCATTCTTCAGATCTCTTTAACCTTATATACTATAGAACTAAATGATGGACTTAAATGTCATTTAAATAGAGAGTGATGATCAGCCTGTCTGTTTAACCTTTACCTGAACACAGCAAAGGAAACGAAGGGTCTTCGGAGACAGAAGCACAACAATCATTACCGTCCTCTAGCTCGTGTCCGCTTGTTGCGTTTCCGTTAGCAACATTCTTCTTCCCTTTTCCAGTGAAAAAAGTCTGCATGGTGGAGTTAAATCTAAGACAGAAAACAAACAGAGATGCACAAAAGAGACATCAAGTGTTAGGGGAAGAAAAAAAACATGCGCACTAAGTTATGGAATTATTTTTTAATATTTGTAGAGTACACAATTCATCACTGCCAACACAGAGTGATGATGGTGAGTAATTTCTCCACTGGTCTGCACTGTGCTTCATTCACACTGATTAAAAATGATAAAGAACTTTGTCAGATGTCGAGCTTTCTTGATGCCTTGGCTAATTTTCTACCTCGATGGACAGCAAATAGAAAAAAAATCATTTTAAATGAAAATTCAAATGATGTAAACTCCCTTAAGCCTGTTTCATTATCGGATCAGAAATATAAGAATGATAAGCCAAATTTCTCCTCAACAACAAAATATCGTCTCAGAAACAGAGCCAAAATGATATACAGTCATTTGGAGCTACGACATTACTGTGTCGGAGATGTTTACATTTACAAAATTTATAATGATCGAGATGTTAGAACGTCTCTAATACGATCGATCGGTCACGAAGGTAATCCCTGCATGATATAGCCTGAAATCTCTTAACGTGAGAGACAACGTGAAGGCTTACAACAGACCAGATTTTAAAAGCGCTCCTTTTTTTTTTATTAGACAACCAATCACAGTCTTCAAAAGAATGTGGCATGCCTAGTAACAGGGTTTAGCCCCGCCTCCTCTCTAAGATAAAAGTATTGTCCTTGCTCAGAGATGCTCCGAGTTCGGTCCTGAATCACTCTTAACATAAGATTCCTAGTTAGAAATGTTTAAACTATATTAGGAGCTGTCTGAGATCATTCTTTATGAATACGGGACCTGGATTGGCAAAATTGCAAGCACAGGATTCTTTAAATTACTTCCAATGACGACATGTATTTAATTAAGGTGCGTCAAGTGTAGTGTGTCATAGAAAGTAATCAAAGAGGCTTTGGCTTTAGCACACTGTGATATCACATGATGTTTTGCCCCAAATCTGCAGAAAATCTGTGTTCATGCTCCACTAAATATCAGGGAATTTGCTTGATTTTTCGTTCATTTCTGTGCTCACAAAGTCGCAAAATCCTGGAGGGCCTTATATATATATATATATATATATATATATATATATATATATATATATATATATATATATATATATATATTATATATATACACCCATCAGCTATTCCTTTAAAACCACTGACAGGGGACATGAACACCGAGCAAGTTATGGCTGGTCAAACTGTAAATCTGTATATATCGTTACAAAAATATTATATGTACACCATTACTGGAACATATTTAATCAGAAATCATAACTTAGATACTGTTTTATGGACTTTATTAACCATGTCTACCTACTAAACTTTAAACACAGCATGAACATCAAATGGAAAAAAGATGCATTTGTCTGGCTTCTGATGCGTCAGAGGAAGGATGGGAGCCTTCACTGTCCCTAGCTGGTATTTGTTATACGCTATGGGGCGAGTCAGCTGGTGGGAGAGCATAAGGGAACCAACCTGGGGAGAAAAATAATCCATAATATAAATCCCCTGTACTCACTTCATGATCAGAATGTATCCCATATACATGACCACCAACACCAAGCTTTCCCACCTGCAAAGAAGAAGACAGTGTGTAAAGACCCAATTCTGCTAATCACACCATCAACAATCACATGAAACAAAGCAGAAACAAAAGATGTGCAACACATCACACACTCACCATACGATCTTCTCATCATAGATAAACTAGAGCAGAAAAAGAGCAGAGTAAGATGACTAGAAATATTAGAGCACAAAAAGGAAGTCAAAGTGACATCATACAACGGTGTGTGTGTTCAAATGAGGTCTACAGATCATTTCAAACTCTTGACTTATCAAACTGATGAAATGCGTGCTTGTTTACTGAGATACTACTGAACACATGGAGTTCTGAATTTGTGTTTGCAGCAGAACTTACGACAATCAGTGCCACAACAGACAGGATGTAGTAGAGTGAGTCCCGAAACACAGCCCACCACGTCAACAGCACCACCTAACCACACACACACACGTTATTTCACATGATCATGAACAAAAACATGTATATAAATGCATAATTTAAAAAAAATGGATAAAAACAAAGCAGACCAGAAGAGAACAAGCCTAGACAACTGAATGGGAAAGAGATTCACTTCCTCTTAAATCCTTTCTCTCCAAACTTTACTCTAGGACACAATTCAGTTCAAACTGGCAGAAAGGCATGTCTAGTCTAGTCTGTCTAAAGAACTAAATTAAAGTTATTCTGACTTAAAATGACTGATTTTAACTTTGTTCTATGCGAGTACTAGTTCTGAAAAAGCTCTTCAGTGCCCCCTGCTGGTGGAATACTCAAGTCCTGTTTAAGAAAGCACGGGATCAAATCTTTGAGGGTCTGTATTTACCATAACGTTGTTACATAGCAATGTAGATTCAAGAAGCTGATTAATTAGTTGATGCTAATCTCTGCTAGCATGGCTATGAGATTGAGTTAGGGAGAAGCTGGTATATTGTACTGATTACAAAAAATACAAAGAAATTAACTAGACTAGAACAACCTTTTAACATTCACGTTTAAAATCACATGTGCAGCTAAAGGAGAAAACACTTTATACAGAATCATGCAAAACTGCAGAAATAAGGTTAACAGAAAATAGTAAACTAATACACAGGAACTTTCTCTCTCTTTCTCTGTCTGGACTTACAGTATGGCAGTCAGTAGAAAACCATTACTCTCACATGAAGATTGGACCAAGAAAACCCTTCCACAAAAACACATCCTTCCCTGCAGCAACATGCGTCAAACAAACCGTGAAGTTTCTTCTCACACAAGCCATTGCAGCAGTATTCCTGCACACCGTCCTGTGTCTGCTGTGTTTTAACTCCAGACATCACTCACTCTGCCTCAGGCTACAACCTCTGTTTTATCTGACTGGCTTTTTCCTGAGAAAGTGATCACCACGATCACAATAATGTCAGCGATTTCTGTTTGGTGTTCATGACAGACAGACAGACACACGCCAGACAGACACACACAAAAAAACACAGACACACAAACAGAAGAATGCACACATACGTGTCCAGCAAAAATCCCACACACTCCAATAATGCAGAGGATGTTGAAGACTGCCGAGCCAACGATGGTTCCTACTCCAACATCTCCGTGAGTGATGAACACACCTGCAAATGCATATTAGATCTAAAATGTGTTTTTAAATTAAGCTCTAAATCGCTATCATTTAACCAAGACACAGTTCCACTACGAGTAGCATTACTGCATTTGTCTTTGTACAGTTTCTGTTGCATTTTCATTGCTTGATGTTCACGTAAAGAACCGCAACTTTTTAGTTAAATTTAGGTCATAATGCATACTGCGTTGATATGCATTTATTCTATTGGATTTTTATCGTCTTTAAATTCCATATAGTGTACAAATACCAGTGGATATGAATTCCTTCCTCTCCAGTATTATAATACCAGTGTGTGTTTGTTCTTACCTATAACGGATGCAAAGAGTTCAGGCGCCGAGCTTCCTGCAGCCATGAAGGTGGCTCCTGCGACATCCTCACTAAGATCCAACTTCTGCGGAACACACCCAATAACCCACACACAGTTTACAACACACACGTACACAACAAATACAATTTACAAACTACACACAGAGCACAAGCTACAAACACTTCAAGACATGACCCACAATCACAAACGTACACACACACACACACACACACACACACACAATTTGCTTTATTAAGATGCAATGCATCCTGATTTCCAGTTGTTAGGGAGGCAAGGGCTTTAGCTCTTACCTCACATATCTTCTCCAGAGAGGTCACAAAGTAGTCGTCACACACAATGGCCAGTGCCAGGAACATATACAGCGCCTGAGAGGACACACATACTGCATTATATTCCACAACACACACATCTCTGCATCTATTATATATATACCCAATGTAGCAAATGAGAAAAATGTTACAGTACTTGTCAATTTATTTATTCAGGAAAATGAATAAATTCAGAAAAATGCTTTGTGGTAAAAGTATGTGAATTTCTCGTATTAGCAGTTAATTTGAAGGCCAAATAAGAGTAATCTGTTAATCATTGGGATGTCAATTTTGTGCTTATCGATGTGCATCATGTTAAGAGCAAAGGAGATTTCTGATGATGCTCAGAGAGATTTTAGTCATTTGATGCTATTTGCTCTAATGTGAAGCTATTCTTGTTACACTAATATATCTAACAAAAATAACTAATAAAAGGGAATTAAAATACACTTTAAGAATATCTGTATTGCATGCTACAATAGTTCTCCAAGATGGTAAACATTACAAGATTCAGTCTATAGTTTATTCCTTGAACAGACATTTTCAGGCAGCCTCCATGTATTTTTGTGTATGTTTTGGGATATCACTTACTGTAGGTTTAAAACTCTGGCCTAATCATTTAATATAAATATAACAAATACATCATGAAAGACTTTTATTTTCTATTCATTTTTCATGTTGTATCCAACCCTTCTGATTTGACCTGCGTACTTAGCATCAAGGATTTAGTCATTTCAGACATGGAGAGAAATGGGATCATTTATAAACACCTCACTAAAGTTAATGAACCTATATTTTTAAGGACTAGGTCTGGTTTGGAAAGATACAAGGCAGCTATAAACTAAACCTGGTCAATAAAATTGGCCTCTAACCATCACTGATTGAATCGTACGTAGCTCTGGTGGACGCAACTAATTTACTGAGAACTGAATCATCAATAAGTTCCTCAGTCCTGCAGCAAGAACACTGGCATGATGAATACATGATGCAGCTGCCTTCTTGTATTACTGCAGCAGCCGGAGCTGGACTAGATCAGCAATAGGGGGCGACACAGCACCGGAAAGCCGGTCAGAGTCACAGACGAGAAGAGTGTAAGCTGTAAAGCCATTACGCCATCCTATAGTGTGTTACATAACAAGGAGCAGACTTTAATTGCTGCGAACTGGCAAGTGAAGTTAAGCTGAGTGTTAGGATAGCGGCAGATTATCTGGTGCAGCAACAGTGCCTCGAAAAAGAGCTATCAGGATTTATTTGATTTCCTATATTGTTAATAATTTGTATATTTTAACTATGTTACTTCACTGCATATATTGTGTACACTCACCACCCAACTCACCACCCAACTCACCACCCAACTCATCGTTTTTGCAATTATTTTTGACAAAGTGCAAAAACGATGAGTAGAATAGAAAACTTTACACAATGTATGCAGTAAAAGTGACTTACTAGTTACTAGTTCCATAGATTTTGGGAGTGGGAGTGTAAGCGCAACTGTAACACTGCTTTTTTATATACATATATATACACACGTGTGTGTGTGCGTGTGTGTAAAAGAGGAGTGGGTACAAAAAACAAAACATGGATGAAAAAATGAGTGAAGAAGAGTCCTTATAAAAAGAAATGGATAAGAAAGAGACAGAGTTGGAAGTTTAAAAAAAATTGATTTGAAGAGACCATGGTGATGGAAATGAAGCGAGAGTGATAGAGGTAGAGTTGGAGAGATAGACAGAGGTGACGAGAGAGATGGAGCATAAAAGGGAAAGCATCGAAGGTGGAGATGAATGAGGAAGAGGAGAGGAGAGTGATTTGGGGAGATAGCTGTGGATGGAGGTGGTAGATGAAGATAAAGGATGAGATGGAGGGGGAGGTGGGGAGATCGATGTAGGGGTTGAGATGGAAAGAGGTGAAGAAGAAAAATGAAAAAGGTAGAGGTAGAAGTGGAGTGAAAGGCAGATTAAG
This sequence comes from Tachysurus fulvidraco, assembly GCF_022655615.1. Taxonomy (NCBI): domain Eukaryota; kingdom Metazoa; phylum Chordata; class Actinopteri; order Siluriformes; family Bagridae; genus Tachysurus; species Tachysurus fulvidraco. Next base: position 13,041,941 of record NC_062533.1, read on the forward strand.
GGAGAATGATGGTGGCAGATTGAGATAATTATATGCAGGGAGAGGGACGGCCATGAAAGTTGAAAGATTAAGGAAGAAAGATCGTGTTAAGAGTAGATGAGGAGAAATAAGCAGAAGTGAAGACAGTTACAGGGATGATGGTGGAGATAAGATGAGAGGGGAGGGGACAGAAGGGGGGTCCATTATCAGCAGAGTGAGAGAGAGCAAGAGAGTTGAAGCTTTTTTCCTCACCGCTATGATATGCAATAGCACTGCTCCACTTTTCCGCTCAGAATTCGTGAAAAAGTCATCAGGAAATTCATGTACGGCTGCAAGACACACACACAGTTTATAAAATGGATCATTTTGGTTCAATGTGCCAGTAACACCAAGAAAACCCCAACACTTCAGACATTGTTGAGTCCAGAGAATACCTTCATCTTTGCTGGTTCCATTCATTAGCAACCAAAGTTTACTGTTAACAGACTGCAATGCTGAGCTTCTGAGTAACAACAGAAGTGTTCACCCTAAAGAGCACAAGTCAGAGTCCTAATGATACCACAGCCATCCATGGAGTCTAACAGAGCAACAAAGCAAACCTGGCTGATCGTTCTGGGTGGGAAGGATGATATAGTCTCTGTCCTGTCAATCACAGAGACACAAGCAAATCATGGCCTTCTTGGAGCTTGTTTATGCACGAGAGGACGATTAGGGCTTTATTCCGAGTGATGCAGCAAGAGCAGCAGTTTGAAAAGATGGATAAAAAGACAAGTCAGCAATCACCTTCCACGGGTACTAGATGTTTGATTGAGGGGAACTGACTAGAGGGTAGGAAGTGGGGAAAATGGGGGGCAGTTTATTTTGAAAATGATTACAAATATATTTGTTAAATTTTTCATGTTTTTCTTCAGGGATGCACAATGACCTAAGTAACCCTTACTGGTGGTTCATTTTCAGTCTCCGTGAAGTTCGTGTTCTCCGTGTGCTTCATGGCTTCCGACAGCATGCAAAAGACAAGCATTGTTAGCCGATCTCCAACTTGTCTGTGGTGTGTGATTGTGTTTGACTGAGCACAGTACAGGGTGTCCCACACCTTTTGTCACAAGTCCCCTGGGATAGTTGTTTCAGACTCAGACCCTGTGTATTGTAAACGCTAGAGAAAATGGATAGACAGATGGATTTTTTCTTGCCATTTTATAAAAATAATAAGACCCTCAAGGTCATGCATTACAGTAACAAGGAGTCCAGTAAAAACAGGGTTAGGGTTAGAACCTGTACAGTAAACTCATACTGATCACGTGTTATGATTTATGCCACTAAATCATTAGAGATAAAAAGATAGGTGATCTGAATTAGTGCAACATTTTCAATTTTGCCAAATATGGCTAAACCACAGCATTCAAAAAAAGAAAATTTGCCTTTTTTACATCTCTTATTACTGATGTAATGTGTTTTTTTCTTTGTATGAGCAAGTCATGGCAGTAGAAATGGCATGGCCTAACACTTTTTTTTATTTAATAACAAATCATCTTTGCGATTCTGAATCATACTATTGGGTGAATCAGCTCTGAGTCACATGCATCTTTTACACATCAGGGTGTTAACTGTGGCCCCACACACACACACACACAAAGCAGGCAGCAATCTGCTCCTACTGTTCAGCATGACTGGGTATTGCAGCTCCTTCTGAAAGGTCAAACACAAACAAGTCCTCACACTCCTTTGTGACACGAATACAAAGTGCAGCTGTACCAATGAATATCACAGATTTTCTGCAGCTAGTTCCTAATGTTCCATGGATCTACCGGTTCCATGGATCCAGGGGGGTGGTAACGGAGCCAGGACCGAGACAATAACTCAATATTATGCCACAGCTTTCAGTTCATCATGGTTTCTGAACAAAAGCACTTCCTGTTATGTCATGTCATGGAAGCCTTTATTATCGCCACATATACATTACAGCACTGTGGGGTCGGAGTACAGTGGCAGCTGTAATACAGCACCACTGGAGCAAAGAGGGTTAAGGGTCTTACTCATGGGCCCCACAGTGGCAGCTTGGCAATGCTGGGGCTTGAACCCCGATCCTTCAATCAACAACCCAGAGCCTTAACCTCTTGTGCCACCACTGCCAGAACAACCAGAATAGGAGATTTTGACGACAGTGTTGATATTTCAGGTCCTTCTTGTTACTAAATTGTTTGCCAAAGATACCCTTGAAAGAACGGCAGAAAGCTATTGCAGAAAATTCCTTGAGCTTGACCTTGATTAATTACAATGATAATTCCATATCAATCCTACAGACATTCAATGTCTTGTTCTTGAGGTCATGCTAATGATTATCTCAGCAGGACACTAAATAGACAGATGGACAGACAGCAACAGAAGCAGTCATGGGTAGACGGATAGATAGAGGGACGGACAGATTGAAGGATAACCTGAAAATTCCTCAAAAGCCAGACAATTATAGCATATTATTAACAAGCCCAGAGATGAAGAAATAGAGATGGAGCTCATTATTCAAGAGTGGTGGGTGTTGCTGTGGTGGTTTTGGTGGTGAGAAGGGGGAGTAAAAAAATGGTGTATTGAGAAAATTAGCAAAATTAGTTTATTTAAATGTTATCACTGTTTTGTGGGGTGGTGGGGGGAAAGGGGTGGGGCAGTTGTATGGTGCCTTAGTAACTGTATCCAACTCCTCTATTGTTGGAGTTTTTGTCCCACATAAAGTCACCCTCATCATCTCATCAACATGTTCGTTTAATTAGGTCTTGTTTTAGTATTATTTCTGAACTCTCTCACGCTCTCTGCTCTAGTGATAATTTGTATTTATTTAAACTACAATCTCATCTTTTTACAAACATGTTTTCTCAGAGTTGAGGCACTAGAACATATTTAGATCCAAAATTGGAAGTTTTGAACTAAAAAGTAAAAAATTAATGTTAACTGTTAAAGACGGAGTTTGGCTTGGTTTTAGAAATCGAGACAGTGGACGCAATAAACTGCCTGTATAGGCTTTTGCAAACCTAGATTACAAAATGTGCTTTAAAGAAAAAAAAAAAAAAAAAGATCACTAAACTAAATCCCACAGTTATGACAAGATGATGGGAGCAGTAGGAGGGAACAACGTCACTGGCTTCTGCTCCAAGAATAGCCACGTATAGATTAATGTTTCCAGCAGGTCAAGGTGACCCTCTACACCATTCCAGCCAGCATCCCACCTCGCACTCATCATACACACCGATGCTGTGGTTTACTGCTGCTATCCCATGCATCAAATGTGTCAGAAAAAAGCTGGTAAAGTTACACACACTATACATCCTTCATCACTCATTCATCCTGCTTTTTAATCCCAGAAACAGTAGTAACGAGCTGGTTATACATCCTGGATGGGACATCCGTCTATCAGATATATTGCAATCCAGTAGAATCGGTTGCTCAGTTAGCCTCGTCAACCTCTGCTTAACATTTCATCTTATCCAATTTAATCTTAAAATCTTAAGGGTCATTTTGATTACTGTCATTAAAAAGGATACAAATGTTAAAGACAAAAGGACAGACGTTTAATAGAAATCTGCAGCTTTTACTCGCAGGCCATCACTTAACATTTAAATATTGCAGATTTGGCAGACTGCACATACACAGCAACTTTTAATTGAGGTGAGCTAATGAAGATTAACAGCCTCGCTGTGTGCCAACAGAGGCAATGTGACATGCCAGGATTTGCATTCAACCTTCTGAGCAGTAGCCCAAAGCCTTCCAGCTGAGCCACCACTGCTCCTGCAGGTTCTTAATCTTATCCTCTAACCAAGTTCATTCCCACATTTCCACTGACTCACTTTTCATGTCCATTGTCCTTCTGTTATCACAAAATCACTTATTGTACAGTGCTAACGTGGGGTATATTATGAGTTTACTAATTCTGTTATTGCTTTAGAGTACAAGGATATTGCTAAATGTACATTTGCCATCATAGATTTTATCAACAATAACAATTAACACTGGAATGATCTAAATATTTAACATGAACGGCAGCCAACATGTAGACTTCATGTCCAATACACTTCGAAATGAAAGGAATTCATGAATAAATAAACAAGAGCCAGACTGGAGAATGCACTTCCACTGACCCTCACCATCAGCACTTCCTTTTCCTTATGTGTAACATAATACATTACATGAATACTCCTCTAAATGTGCAACACGCCCCTTCTTTCTGACTTTCACTTGTCCTGGAAAGCGTCAGTGCGGTCTCACGCTCACACAAGAAATGCGAGTGGTAGACTGTTCCGTTAATACACTACACAGAGGAGCCCAGGGTTCATGGCAGTCATCTGAATCTCCCTCAACATATTCACATATTTACCCAAAATGCTTGTGACTCATCTGGTTTCCACAGCAAGATCACTTTATCACAGTGTAGAGCTGTAGCTCACGTTTGGTTCAGGCAGAAAATCATGATTCCACTCAACTATGTGACGTTCATGAAAATCGAGTCAATAAATTCTAAACACTTGATAATTAAATAAACCTGCAATTTCTGAAAATCAAATCAAAGCCACAATGGTATGGTGCAACCATTTACTTTGTGAACTATATTTACATTTCACCACTTATCCCTGCTATAAAGCATGATGGCGGTAGCATCATATTGCGAGTTACCTTTTGTCTCCAAGTTGCTTAGGTGACTAATGCTATTGCTCTTGCTCTTATGGTGGAAGGCTTACTCTGTGCCCCAGGCCAAATACTAGGCCCAATGTAAACTTGTACACTACTGTTCAACATTCACACTTCAGGTTTCACAGCAGATCAGTAGCCATTGTATAGTGCATCTCACAGTGATGAAATGCAGGTTTAAAACAACAACATTGAGATGAGCATAATAAACAGTACTTGCATCTAGAAATTATTAAGAAGCACATTGTGTTGTGATGAAAGCACTGTTAAAATGTTTCATTGTGGTGGGATCAGGAAATACTTACCCATTCAGTTGTACAGATAAAAATAAAAATCCCGATTTCTTTACGTACGATACACACATTCAGTGCAGACAGATATCAGACAGCAGCAAAAATTGTTCAGACACTTGTTCAGTCCTTTGTCGTTTCAAGACTGGACTATTGCAACTCACTGCTGGCAGGTCTACCTATGAACACAATTCGTCCTCTGCAAATGATAAAAAAATGGAGCTGCACGACTTGTTTTCAACATGACTAAGTTCTCACATACCAGCTCACTGCTGTGCTTCCTCCACTGGCTTCCAGTGGCTCCACACACTAGATTCAAAACACTACAAAGCCAAATCTGAACCAGTTGCCCCTTAACTCAAAGCTCTGATCACTCCAGCACTGTGCGACTGGTCCCAACATCTCTCAGGGTAAGAAGAAGGTATAGACTCTATTCTGTTCAGGCACCAAGGTGGTGGAATGAACTTCCCCTAGGGGTCCGAACCGCTGAGTCACTGGCTATCTTCAAACGGCGGGCGAAGACCTACGGCGGGCGAAGACACTTGAACTAGCGCTTTTTTCCTTGTTTGTTATGTGCATGTTAAAAAATATATTTTTAGGTTGATTGTATCCCAAGTCTGTGACCTAAAAGCACTTTTATACATCGCACATGATAAGCACGTCTGCCAAATGCCATAAAATGTACAGTAAATGTGAATACAGAAACCCTGGAGCCGACAAAGTTAAGGGCCTTACTCAAAATCCCATCATTGACAGCTTGACAGTGCTGGGACTTGAACCCTGATACTCCAATCAACAATACAGCCAACACTGCCCTCAATGATTTAAATAATTTTAATAGAGAAAAAATGTTTCTTTATATGTTATAAAAACTGTGCTACTTTTTCTCCAGCTAATCCCAACATTTACTTCACCAGCTCTCTCCTCTGTGCTTATAATGACGCAAGCTTCAAAAGAGACAAAAAAACTGTAGCATCTCCGTTTGCTGTTTCTCAAAATGTGCTTAAAACAAGGAATACCTTTATTCAAATGTAATCAATATAATACATTTGATTACCTAATAGTTCATGCAATGAATAGCTACTATAGCCAATATTCTGCCTAGAAACTACTAGGCTATTGGTGTGAATTGATAGAATGTGTTAAATAACTGAATAAAAATGCAGACTGCGATTATACGACCTGTCAGGGTCTCTCAAAAATGCTGATTCGGTCCGGGGAGAAATTGAGCTTGAAATGTCGAATCACAAAGCTTTTTTCTTTTAATATTGTTTTGATTTGTTCCCCTCAGGCTGTTCAGAGTTTGGTACATGTCGTCTTATTATTGATCTTGTTCCCACACCTTTGTCCTCGGTCTTCCTGTTTTTTTGTTGTATAAATGTTCTCTAACCAGCTCTGAGATCTTCCAGGAACAGATCCATTTATGTATAATGAAATCTTTTGACACTTGTGAAATTCATTTAACTAATTCTAGACATCTGAAGGGAATTCATTAATCAACTAAACAAAACCACAGAAAAACATTTAGAGTAGCCTATATGCAACTGAATTGCAAAAGTAATTATATTTTGCGTTTTGTTATGTCTTCAAAGACTAATTTAAGACAATAACAACAGTCCTATTTTCAAAAGTGCCCTGTATTGCTCTGATCGCTATCTAGTAAAAACAAATGCAGCCAAATAAAGATTGCACTAGCTAACTCGCTCTCTGGATCGCTTGGAACCTCAGGCCTGAATACATATTTTATCAAGTGAACTAAAGGAGCCAATGTGTATGTCCATGTCTAGACAGAAAAGTCTACACATTACATAGTGATTTCACAGTGATTTTCTCAGTCAGTCTGAAGCACAGACATTTCCACCTCTTGCAGTGAGACTACAGGGAGCGCATGATATAAATCAGTTAAATTACAAAATCCTTCTGCTCTAATTTTCAATGGAAAAATTCTGCATTTTTTTTTAGTTCTCTTAATCTTCCTGCATTCCTACATGATCCTAAGATGGATTTAGATCAATTAGATGCAGGTGCACCATTGTTTTCAACCTGTCTAAGTTCTCACTCACCAGCACCACCACCCCCACCACCCCATTCCCCCCGGCTACCTTTTACCTCAAAGCCCTCATCACTCCTTGCACTGCACTTCACACCCTCAGATCTACCAGTACTGCTCGACTGGTCCCACCATCTCTCCAGCAATGAGATAAGTATATAACAAAACTCTTTCTTGTTCCTGTAAACTTCCCCTTGAGGTCCAGACAGCTGAGTCACTGACTCAATCTTTTTACCTTAAATCCAAATTTGCGAGGCTGTTGAAAAGTTATTTATTAATATCAGAATCAGAAAGCTTTATTGGAATTTGTTTTAGGGTCACATGCTTTCAGCACACAGACAACACCACACAGACAATACAAATAAAGTACACATACGTAAATACATTAAAAAAAAAAAAAATGTAAAAATGAAATGATGTAAAATAAATTTAAAAATTAATAAAATGTATGTACAGTTGTGCTATACTGTAGATTGCTTCCTTAAAAACAAATAAGGAACAAGTAAGGTGTTTGGTATTCTTAAAGTACTACTACCACCATCACGCAGTACACAGTAAAACGAGACAATGTTTCTCCAGGACTATGGTGTTAAATAGAACAAACACAGAGCTAATGACTTAAGTAAGTTAGTCTTAGCCACATTATGTGCATCTGTGCAACCTGGTGCAAACAATGCAAGACAAAAACAATACATTACACAAAAATCAATACACAAAAGCAGCCCCGACCAGTGTACAGTACATAGTGTATGTTCTATAGTACATGCGCAGAAATACTGGAATGAACACTTAATATTGTAGCAGCGGTTATACGAGGTATTGTAATGTATTGTGCAAAACAGCAATTGACTGAAATGTGCAAGACAACATGTGCAACGAGCAAAAAAAAGCATGTAAACAATTTGATATGGGTGGTTATGTGCACATGGATGTATATTGGAAGTGTGTGTATTTGGTGTAAATCAGTGCAATCCATACAGTCAAGCGTGCGTTTGTGTGTATTGTGCTCGGTACAGCTAAACGTATCGTATGAAAATTCCTGAAAGCAGTAAACATCACACTGTTCTAATCACAGTATTACACAGCACATGAATTACAAAGGATAAGGAATCACAGGCATTAAACTGGAGATCACACACAGGCTACAGCAGCCAAGACCTTCAGATTAAATCAAAGCAATCTAATTGTCTCCTTAAGTCCCAGATGGCTCAGTGATTCACAGCCATTCTGGAAAAACTACACAAGTCGTAAAGTGTTTACACTTTCAGAAATGGCAAAATGGCCGTCCTCTATACAAACTCTACGATCCCAGATATCAATCCCAAGAGTCTTTACCCACATCACATTAAACAGACGAGTGATGAGTGCAAGCGAGTTTTTCATATTAATCCTGGGGAGTTGCTTGAGATCCAGCTTTGAGGTTTACTAATGCAAGAAATCATTCATGTCTCCTTCATCCACTTGGTCCTTCAAATCATCTGTGTCACCTTCCTGTCTTCTGCTTCCACATCCACACTGAATGCAAAGCATGTGCAGCCTCCCCAGCCAATACTGCAGAGAGCATGATTCAGTGAACAGGTGCCAAAATGCAAATCTGTGCTTAAAATAGATCCCCGTGCTATATTCTGTACATTAGAGAGACATGCATGCTTATTAAGGGAACGGCTTCCACAATTCAGGTAATCAGTGCTGCTAAATAGATTGCTGATCTTTTTGTGATCGTGTTGTCGTGTCCATGAAATAAGATTAACATGGGAACATTCCTGAAGCCACCGACACAAATGAACAGTTTTACGTCAGCTGATTGATGAAGCTGATAGAATGAGTAGATATGAAACAAACCCCAAGCCCATCAGGCAGAAGCACTTTCGAACCAGTAACACATCCATTTTTAGTAATTCATTTCCAAGAACATTTGCAGTACAAGTATTATGCAAACAGCTGGTCGATTTACAGTCCAGGAATTCCTGTTCTTGACGACATACTGAATCTCACAGGAGGAATACAGGGACAGCTTGTTTCTTTTGAGAGAAAATGTAAATAATGACGTACGTTTGCTTCAGTAACTCCTAAAAACAACCGATCCACAACACTGGGATTACTGTATGCACAAAAAATCCCTACACACCCAGTAACAGGTAGGCCTAAATTTTTGATTTTTTAACATTCAGAAAATTAATCCGGAGATATTCTTTGCACTTGTAATTATTCACATGGTAAGAAAGGGATCTAATAAAGGGACAGGTGACAATGTAACCGTGAGAATTAAGTAACAAACCAACGCAGTTCACGTGACATCACTAGAGCCACTAAAGTGGTATCAAGGTGGGAATGCAGATCAGGTGACAGATTGGAGGCCATCGCTGGTGACCCAGATCAGGCAATATAATCAGTGACATGCATCAAGTGAGAACCGTTGACATGGTTCAGACAACACCACCAGAGTCACCGGGGGGACCCAAATCGGCCGGCGTCACCAGGGGCAGACCCAGGCAAATAAGGCAACTTGGTGACCAGATTGGGTAATAACAGATGTTACTAAATTAGGTAACACTAGAAACAGCTTTATATTGAGATGGACATAATGCCACATGGTTCAGCTCACTCCACCTCCTGTGTTTGTTCTGTCTCACAAAATATAAGGATACAATTAAAAGAAAATAATTACCAGTGGAGTGAAACAGATTTACAGTTATTAACTTGAAGCTGCTTTTATTATTTTCATTCTCAAAATCATTTGATTCCTTTTATACTACCACAGATTCTAAACTGTTACTTTATGTATGTAACGACAACCCATTACAATTGTTTATTTCTTTATAGCTTGTTTAATGTTGTGGAGCCTCCATTTCGGTCCCCTTTTATAGTAGCTGTTATAAACAGTCGTTCTCTCAGCAGACTCTGCTTTTTTTTCTCTCTTGGAGCTAGACATGGCCACGATGCACAAAGCCCTCGGTGCTGACGATGGTTGAAAAAGTATTGACCATTACAATGTACTTACACTGGAGACTCCTTTTAAGTATTGAATAAATATCTCACAGAAAGTTTTCCTTATTAGCTAATGACACATTTTCAATGCATATATTACATACATGATAAAGCATTAGAACAAGTGCAGTAAAATAAAGCTAAAATTAAAAAATTTAAATAAAATTAAATTATAATAAGTCAACATTACAAATGCTAAGAATATAATCATTTTAATATTTGTTAAGCAGAGAGTTGTGAGTGCAGCATCGGGTTTGCACAGGAGCTTCATTGTCAAAGCAAAGTAGTAAGTATGTGTGTGTGTGTGTGTGTGTGTGTGTGTGTGTGTGTGTAATCAGCTGGGCAAAGAAGCACATGTGCCAGATAAGAGGCCTGCAGGAGCAGCATTCTGATAAACACACCATACACACATGCACATATACACCAGGTGGGTGGAGAGAGAGAAGAGAGAGAGAGAGAGAGAGAGAGAGAGAGAGAGAGAGAGAGAGAGAAAGTGAGGAAAAAGAAAGAGCGCACGAGAGAAAAAGAAAGAGAGAGATGCTACACATTATATAATAGGTGTTTTGCTCTTCTGCACTAATGGAAAAAAAAATCAGATAAGCCTGAAACATCAAAGTCAAGAGAAATTGTGACGCAGATTCAGATGGAGGGCAACGATAAAGATGTTTGTATGCTTCTGCAGTGAATCTGGACTCACCGTCGGCTTTGTACACATTGATTTTTTTTTTTTTTTTTAACGAAATATATCCCAGTTTCAAGTACATCTCTATGGAAATTTGGGATGGAACTATCGTTCAGCTCAGAATGATGGGGATAAGAACTCCGCTCGAGCAACTCCCACGTTACCGGAGTTCTCAGACACAAATTCACAAGTAAAACGGATCAGGTTTTGCACTAATTTGTGAAGTTGTGAGTTGTTTTTTTCCTACTCAAGTTGTTGTAAATAACAACCGCAATAAAGATTCTTTAGAAAAGAAAGCAAAACAGTGTAATTTTCACTCATGCGCTCATACACTGTACAGCATTTACCAGATGCTTTTATCTATGCAACATGTTAAGAAACCCACAAGCCTAAAGCACAAGCAGAAACACGAGCCGGTGTTGATATACGACTACATTAACACACGCGCTTCTTCGAAAGCGTCTCTTTCCTAAAGTGCTGCATTAGTGCCCATTCTTAATAAAGGCTTATTAAAGACATCAGTCTTCAGTCTGGATTTAAAGGCATTAGGGAACTTAGCTTTTTAGACAGTCAGAGAAAAGCAGTTTCACTTATCATACAATATCTACAAATCCGATGACTAAAAATCTACAACTGCCAAAAATTGTTCTAATTAGGCTTCTTAACATTTTGCTAAACAACCCATGTGTTGTTTTAGTGTAGGAAAAGAATATTTTACAGCATATCATATTTTTTCATGAAATATAGTATTATTGTATTTAAGAACTGCATTTATTTAAGAACTGCATTTTTTGCACTTTATTATTTTTTTTGTCCTTCTATGCCATCATGTTTCAACAAGCCTTCAAATTATGTCTCTAGTGACACCCAAAAAGTGTGGATTTTAGGAGTTTACAGTATTTAAGGGCATCCTTAATGTTTTCATGGTATAAATACGTTTCCCATAAACCACTGACCTTTATTCTTCTCTTCTGGAGCAAAAGTTGGCAGTAAAGAACCGACACACTACCCGTGTTTATTTCCTGTCGGCTTCCCATTGTCATTGATCAAAAAATCTAATTGAAATATTTTTTGCAGATTCTAATTTAATTTTTTTTTTAATTTCCTTAATTTTGCTTTTATTTGTATTTGATTAGCAAAAATATGTGTATGAACTTTTTATCTGAACATCTCTCACATATTTCATTTCGCAGGTCAGTCAGAGAATAAATGGAGAGGTAGTACTGAAAAATTGTGAGGTTCATAAAAGCAGGCAGACAGACAAATAATGAGACTGATGTACACACAAACAAACATATAGAGAAAGAAAACTCCTAGAAACACTTAGGGAGAAAGAAACAGTGAGATAGACATTGTCTTTCAGTCTATTTATCTTCTTAGTTTCAAGTTTTTGTCTGTCTTTTTCTCTCACAGATATTCAGAGAAAAAGCCTGTCAGTCAGACAGAGAATGTCAAACATCATTAAAGAGACAGACCGAAATGGGGACAGTAAAAATAAATAAATATTATGTGTGTGTGTGTGTGTGTGTATATATATATAAATAAAAAACATTTCATATATATTACTCTTTCAGCCTAATGCATGATGGTAAACATGTACAAAAACAACCCACTTTTAAACAAGTTTATGTCTTTTAGAAAAATAAATAAATAAATAAATAAATAAATGATGCTCAGATCTTATATGTAATGAGGTCAGAAAACTTGCATGAATAGCAAACAAACAGCATGACATTCCCACATAACCGGCACACTGCTGAGATCTCAGAAAGTCTGGCTTTGTTTATAACCATTAAGGAGCGAGCAAAAAACACGGCACAAGCCAACAAACAAAACTTTACAGAATGACACACACACACAAAGATGTAGATCAAACACATACACAGACTGTGTGTGACTGAAGTGTAGATTCTGGGACTTATACCAGATTAACTCATATCACAGTGGCAATGTAGAGTCATCTGGTCAATAACGCAAGATAAACATGAAGATCCAAATAGTTTAACGCTCTAAGATTTTATCAATTTCCTTGGTTGTTGATTTGTTTATCATTTTAACAATGGATATTGTCGACAGAAATGCGGTTATAAATTTCAAATGACCCTAAACTAATAAATGTCACCAGCACAAAGTAACACAATGTTGAGTATTAGGAACAGGTTCACCAAAACTGACAGACAGAGATAGGAAAAAGATCACCTTCTCATGTTCCTCAGATTCAGACAGCTCACTAGTCTTCATGTTTATCCTTTTAAACAACTGTTTATCCTTTTAAACAACATATATGGTCTTCACAGTCAAAATAAACTGCTTAAACTTGTAGTCAGTAGCAAAATCTGTGTCAAGATGTTAATGATTTTTAAAAATTTACATTGTCAGAATGTAAAGTTTGATGTGTGGACAATATGAAAGAAAGCTAATAAAAAATAAGTTAATATGCTAATAATCCTCCTGATAGCTAAACGTGTTATGCAGTGTTTTACAATGACAAAATTGTTTTGTGCAATGGGAATTAAGTATTTTTGGGGTTGCAATAAATGGCTGAAAAAGCAAGAAATTTTGAAAAGATTCAGCTGGGAGAACAGCTAGCAACTAATTAAGGTAACTGATATCAGGTCTGTAACATTAGGGATGTCTTAGAGAGACGGAGGATCTCAGAAGTAAAGATGGGCAGAGGCTCTTCCCAATCTGTGAAAGTGTGTAATAAGATTGTGGAATAATTTTAAAACAATGTTCCTCAACTTCAAATTGCAAAGGCTTTGCAAATCTCATCATCTACAGTGCAGAGCATCAAAAGATTCAGAAAAACTGGAGAAATCCAGCGCAAGGGACATGACAACAAAATGGAAACTGCTTGGTGGACCTGGGATTCAAACTCACAACCTTCCAATGAGCAGTCCATGTAGCACTATGGTCCTAGATGAACGTTGTTTTATTTCATCAAGGTACAGTATATTCATTTTATTTCACCAGGTACAGTATATATATATATATATATATATATATATATATGGGAGAAACAACAGCTTCTTGACTTCATGCCTTTAAAGCCTTAAATGTCTGTGCATGAATCTAGAACCAGTCAAGTCACAAGATTAGAGATGAGGGGGAAAAAATAGCCGTGCCTGACAATTCACTGATGCACAAAAACGCCATAATCAGACTTTTAATTGAACAAAGTTAATAATAATAAATATCTCCCGTTAAAATAAACCGCTGTCGGAAATGGCTGTCGATTTTTAATTACCTTAAAGATTTGAATTAAAATACTCATTGTTGAAAAAAAAAATGCTGCAATGAATCGGCCTGAAGGTGATGGATGTAATAAAGAAAAGACGCTGTGTGTGGGATGTAGAGATGTGCAAGTCAGCACTGCAGCAGCCCATTACTGGAAAATCAGCTTTCTCTCTGGAGCTAGCCATTAAGAGAGAGATACGATTTAAGTCATATTATCGGTACATTAAAGGCAGGCGCCGTACAGCAGCAAAAAGCAAAAGAGGACGACCCGAAGGAAAGAGTGCAGGTAATCCTGAGAGCGCGCAGACAAGATTTTGATTGTGTAATCTCGTCAGCTGGCACTTTTCAGGAGAGACTAAGAAGTTAATGGAGTCCACAAGTTATTTATATACCACAACGAGATGGAAACACCAGCATTGCTGAGACTCAGTGAAGTGCTTCACTTCTCCAAGATCTTGTGTATATTTGCCATGACTGTGATGATAAATTGTCATCTCCTACCTGGCTCAGTACAGTTCTTCTTCAGTGTCTCGTTGTTTTGCACTGTAGCCATCAGTTTCCTGCCCCAGTGGGCGTCAACATTTATCCCACCGTCTATGATCATGCCGTGACCTGAAGAAAAACGGAAATGTTGGTCATTTAAAACAGCATGTCTCAGCGTATTGAGCTTCAAATCATAACGCAAAAAAGACATTTCAAGTATCATGACATTTTAAAAAAATCACATTAATATGAAAATATTAACAGGAATGACCTAAAAACATTGTGTCCAGGTTTTATCTGAAGGATCCCTACAATCTAGTAAGATTGTGTTTAAAGGTCAGGAGTTAATGATTGACTAATGATGCACGAATGACACACTAATGATTGACGTGATCAGATCGAATGATTTCACAGCCTGATAAAACCAAATTGTTGCCTTGACACAAATTCATTCTGTTAACAGAAAGTCCTAAATTGATATGACAGGAAAATCTTAAAACTGGTAAATTAGTTTAGTGAAATAAATAATTACTGACTAGTGAAAGCTCACGAGACAGAAAACTTAAAAATTGTCATTATTGCACAATGACAAACCAAATTTTCTTGTAAATGCTACTTTGGACAGATATAATGAAAGAAAATGAGAAAAAATTTAGGATTCATTATAGCAAAAAGTGGAAAGTGTGTATGCAGTAATTATTTTCCTCATGCACCTATTAGGAAAATGGTAAATTGGCATAATTTTAGCATAATCCGAGTCTGATTTAAACCCAAAATGAGATGCAATCACAGCCATCTTCAACCAGTTTCTGGTTCTCGTATCTTAAAACAAGATAACACAAAACACAAGAAAATAGAATTATAAACCAAGTTCTTTTCTGCCATCTTAAGCTAATGAAATAAAATTGTATGGCAAGTCGCATATTATGAATTGCTGGATGATTATTAACGGAATAATTAAGATTAAGGGTCACTGATTAAGGGTCACAGTCAACACCCAGAGCATGAGACCGGGGCACACACTAGAGAAAATTCCATTAAATCTTTAGGCACGTTCACACCAGCGGAGGCAATTCATCAAAAAATGATGAACTCTAATCTTGATCAGATCTTGACACAAACCACGTTGAGAATCATATCAAGGATGTTTTTTTGTATACTCTATAACCAATCAAGGGGTTTTAGAAGTGTGAAATTGGTAATATTGTACTTTTATATGTATACTGGGTATCAAGGTGCATAAAAATGGAGTAACCATCAATATATGTTATATCCATATTCATATCTGATTGGCTTTTATGTTTTATGCATATCACCATATGAAACTATCATTTGCCAACAATACATCTTTAATTTTCAAGGACCATGAAGATCAATATCTAGTGTAACGTTCAGTCATTAGTCAGAACCCAGACTACCTCAGAGACCTGTGCTGGTGACGTACATTCAACCTGAAAGAGAAAATATCTGTATTTTCTTTGGCAGAAAATCAATGACCTCTGATGAAACCCAAACAAAAACAGGAAGAATGTGTGAAACTCCACACGGACATTAACTCAAGATCTGGACCGAAACGGCGACCTTGAATTTACGATCTAGAAATGCTAACTTTTGCCTGGCTTACAAGTGTCACATTTTTATTCATTGACCCATTTTCACAAAAAAAAAAAAACATACATTTATTCCATTTATTACACATTGCAATGGCATGTAGTTACATTTGTGAATGACAGATCATTCATTTGCAATTACTGACTTATTGTTGTATCTTTGGAACCAAAATACTGAGCCAAATAAACTGCAATTTAGTATAAAATATTATTCAGATTGCAATAAGCATAATGTGTCCAAGCAAAGTTAAAATAAAGCAACAATATTAAAGGCCATTGAGATAAATTATAGTGGCTGTGATTCTGTTGTCCTTCCTAGAGGAACTGTTAAACCACTTGCAGGTGAAAGCCAGGTCTTATAAATCAAAGCTATGCATAATGAATCCATGGCACGTTTTGAGCACCCTATTCATTCACTTCATACATTTTGTCTGTTTAGAACTTGTTGATATATTTAGTATTTAGAACTGGATATTAAATTCCCAATCGGTTTAGGACTCATCTTATAAAATATGCTAACATTTTAGCTTTTCTTTGCTGTTTCTTCCTTTTTCTTATTCGGGTGCATGTCTGAGGTAGAGTAGAACATCATTTGTTGAAAAAATTAATAATGTTGCTCTTATTTTCTGTGAAGTTTGACCAAACAAAAAACTCAAACAAATTAAGATTACAACCATTTTTATAACTAGTCAGTGATTTACAAGTGTGAACTGGGTTATATTGTACCCTAGTATAGTCTTGCTAGTTAATCTACTTTTATAAAGAAAAAAGAGAGAAGCCATCAGAATAAAGCCTTTTTTTGCCAAATCTTGTCAAAAAGATTGAAACATAAGTGAAAATGATTTACGCTGGAATTTTATGAAACATGATTTCCCTTATCCAGAGTGACGTACAAATTTGCTTTTAAGTCTCTATTATTGAATACATGAACTCTGGTTCACTAGGTTACAGACGCAAGACACCATGAGCCTAAAACACTGTTCAACAATCAACAAACAGGAGAGAAAGTGCTAGTTCAAATATTTTGTGAAGAAGTAGGTTTTCAACCGTCGTTTGAAGATGGTCAAACGACCCCTATTGGAAGTTTATTCCACCACCTCAGTGCCAGAACAGGAAAGAGTCT
This sequence comes from Tachysurus fulvidraco, assembly GCF_022655615.1. Classification (NCBI taxonomy): domain Eukaryota; kingdom Metazoa; phylum Chordata; class Actinopteri; order Siluriformes; family Bagridae; genus Tachysurus; species Tachysurus fulvidraco. The sequence goes on from NC_062533.1 coordinate 13,059,054, forward strand.
TGTTGTATACTTACCTCTTTCCCTGAGAGATGGTGGGACCAGTCGAGCAGTGCTGGTAGATCTGAGGGTGCGAGGTGCAGTGCAAGGAGTGATGAGGGCTTTGGGGTAAGAGGGATCTGGATTTTTGGCTTTGTAGGCAAGCATCAGTGTTTTGTATCTGGTGTGTGGAGCGCAGCAGCGGGGGGGTGAGTGAGAACTTGGGCAGCTTGAAAATGAGTCGTGCAGCTGCATTTTGGATCATTTGCAGAGGACGACCTTTCAAGGATTATATGGACGAATATCCCGCAGGTCTACCTCAGAGACCTATGCCGAACAAGATGACTGATACAACAGGCAGCTGTCCGGTCAAATCGGACACAAGGACAAACACCAATTGCCACCGATGTCCGTGCCATGACCTCTCATTTGTTTCTGCGACATTGTTCCTCTCACAAAAAAAAAAAACATACTGAACTGTGCAGGTTTCACTTCATTACCATAGCAACAATTCAGGTTCAATGAAGCACCTCATTAAAAAAAAAAAAAAGATTTGAATATTGCAGATTGTTTAAACAATCAATTTAATGTGAATGTCAAATCTAACTCCTTATGTAACTACATACTGAATAATGTAGAAAAGATTAGCTTTTGTCCTGCATCCTGCTTGGAAGTAATGCTGCATTATTTTCATAAAAATTCTAATTGGATCACTTGACCTAGAGACAAGAATTAATTATTTTTTTAACATAATTTTATACTAGTGTTTTTAAATGATAATCAGGTGGGTGTTCTTTCATTTTCAATAACAGCTCTGACAGCAGTTCAGATAGAAAAATAAAGGTTTATAAAGGTTTATAATAATGTGCTAGTCCTAATAATGTTCTTGTTATTTATTAGAACCTTAAAGCTATTTTTTAATCCTTGAACTTTCCATCATCAGAACACATTAGGTTTAAGTTGATATTAAGGTCTAAATCTTTTAGAGTTATTAAAGTTTGGACTGAAACCATTTATATTGAAGAGCCAGTCATAGGGGTTCATAACTAAGAACCCAGCAATAAACATGAGAGATTTTGTAAACGGTGTGTTCTGCTTTCTAATAAAATAGGAAAATCAAACACAGCCCTTATGGTTTTGCTTCACAGACCCCAATATGACAATCCCTGGTCTATGGCAATGTCTCGTTAAAATGTTTTACTTGAGATTTTCCAATATATTAAATCCAGATGGACTTATTTCTACACTTTGTCTAAGTAAAGGTCATATCTAAGGACATGCTGAAATAAAAATACCAAAAATTATCATAATTCTGCAGTAGAAGCAAAGACACATTGGCTTCATCAGTGGAAATGTGATGTGTGTGAGGCAGAAATATGCCAGTCAACAATTCCCCTTAATTTAGCTGTGCACTCACTGTGTCCATCAACTGGTCATCATTGGACAGGTGAATTAGGGTTATTGCCTTTAGCCAGATACAAACTCGAAAGGACTCGGCTGTGGCAGCGAAATTGAGAGGGAGTGGGAGAAAAACAGTTGATGGACAGGGTGTGCTCATTTTTCTTCTCTGATCTCTTGCATTCAGATTTTTATGAGTGCAATCATGAGAGCTGAGGAGCACCAACACACCCACAGTGCCTTTCATCATGCCACCATTACACAAAAAGACAACCATTACTGATGATAAACGCTTCAGATTTACATCCCACACTTCCTCATGCGAAATTTAGCATTCTCACTGTGATCTCATCTGCTGTATAATGTTGTTTTATCATAATCTACACAGCCCGTTCTTTCCCTGATGGGTTGTTTGACTTACAAAGAAAAGTGAGAATTGTATCAGTGTAGTATTGCTTAAATCTTTAACAAAGAAAATAACGGCAATCATTGGCCTCTGATCTCTCCTCTCACATCTAACAAAACCAAAGGTGATTCTGAATAAAGAGCTGAAGTTAAATTAAAGCACATTAACGTCGAACAAATCTTGCTTTGATGGCCCCATATTTGTTCTATGAATATGCAAAATGGAAACACCCACAAACCTCCACCATTTCGCAGGTAAGACCGGCAGTTGTACATTAAACAGATAGGCTCTTACATTTAATGCTCTTATAGAAAAATTGTCAATAATTGTGTGGTGTGGTTTGGCCCAACATCTGTCATTGTTGAGTTATTTCCAAACGTATGTCATTTATTCCTCTTATGCAACAGCAATTTGCCAATATTTATTATTATTTAAGAAGGTAAAGCATTTTATAGCTATGTTTAGTGGTGTGGAACACCCATGAAACAGGTGACATTACAGTAGCTTTACGTAATATTAATATTTTAAATTAAATTTAAAAAAGGTAGGTTTTAATGTTTTATGCTTATGTAAAAAGTAAATCTTGTGCCCTGCAGAATTGCCTGTAAAATTGCTACTTCAAGTTTAAGTTCTGCCAAGAAGAAAATAAGTAACAAATATTAAGAAACATGTATGTTGTGCATCTGCCAATAAATTATGCATGTTCGTAAAACAGATACAACAACATATTACAACAATCAATTACATTAATATACAGCAATGATTTCTTACAGCAGACACGACTGCGAGTACTAATTAACACCTAACCAATCAAAAATACAGAGTATCCAGCAACACTGTGATACAAGATGCCATATGCTTGCTGTATTTTCTAATGAGACATGCGTTATAAAATTTACTCTCAAACTGAGAGAGGTTTATTTTACAGCACAGGTTACCGAAACGGGGTCAGTGACATCACATGACGTCACCTGATTTATATATGGTCATGACAAGATCTCACTATCTCCACTTTTTTATTATTCATTTATAAAATCTGTTCAAATAAAAACCATTAAAATGGATTGTGTGTGCCACTGTTATGAAATTTCAAAAAGCCAATAATCTCAAAGACTGAAAAAACAAAACTCCAGACATCTACAGCCACTAGTTGCTTGTTACCACAGAGACAAGAAATCTAAATTTAATATATTTGATGCTAAACCACAAGAAATTAAAAAAGCCCAATCTGTGACCAAATGGGGGAAAAAAAACAAATTAACTATATTTCTTGTTTTTTTTCTATGCCAGCTCCTATCAGTGTTAAGTGCTCCAGTTTATGATATTAAGGGTGTTTTCTTAAGCTCATAAAATGCTACATTTCTCCAAACCAATGCACAGGACAGCCATGGAGACTAATGCGATTCCACCTATAATGCATTTAAGCATCAATTAAAGCAATACTGCTCATGTTGAATGTCCAGGATGATAATCAGCATGTTCCTGCGGTGTAGGTGATCATGCGACACTGCAGAAGGTAATTCAATGCAGGGAGGTTATGCTGTGCAGCTCTACTGTTCTCACACACTGCAACATGAGCAAAGACTCCTAGTGAAGTCCTCCAGCATGAAGAAAACATCCTGCACTGACCCATATCTCCAGAGTTCAAACAATAAATCATGGAAACAAGTACAGGGTGCTTGGAGAGCGAGTGCCAGGTGCCATCAGCATCCTGAAGCTCCGTCTAAGAGAGAATCATTGACTCGAGCTGTTGACACTAACTGTGGCAGGTGACAAATGGCAGGTGGGTTTAACCCAATGTAAAACTTCTGGCTCATCATTCTTTATGCCACCGGTGTTGAAAGTTTTTTTTTAATAAGGTGTTTTTTTTGTTTGTTTGTTTTGCAAAAAGCAAGGATTTGCTTCTATTTATATGTTTAAAAAAAAATAATAATGATGTCTCAGAATGATACCCATGAAAGTTCCCAACCTTAACTGGCTAAGTTACACAATGTTTGCAAAATAACACCAATACCTGTATTGTAAAACATGATCTAATGATAAAATTGATATCTAAACATTATATGTTACAGTATATTCATTCATCCATTCACTGACATACGAGTCAAGCATATGATGACAAATAATATTTTCTAGCTAGTTTGCAATCAAAACCTTGAATGGACTCTTTGTTTATTCTTATTTTAATCATCCATTAATCCAAACATAACATAATAAACCTACAAGAAAAAAAATGCAAGATTTTAGACACCAAAATCTTTTCCCCTGAACGCTGTATTAGGATTTGATGATATTCTCATTTAAGCCAATACAGAGCAACAAGTTTTAGAATTAACACTTGGCAGAAAAGTTACTCTACCCTGAGTACTTTATTAGGAACACCTGTTCATCTGCTTGTTCATGCAATTCTCTAATCAGCAAGTCATGTGGCATCAGTGACATGCATACAATCATGTAGATATGGGCCAAGAATTTTGGGCAACATTCACATCAACCATCAGAATGGCAAAAAATTGTGATCTCCGTGATTTTGACCGTGGCATGATTGGTGCCAGATGGGCTGGTTTGAGTACTTCTATAACTGCTGGCAACAGCATAAACCCAACCTGCCTTGTCTGAACAGTCCAGGTTGGTAGGGGTTGTGTACTGGTGTGGGGAATGATTTCTTGGCACACTGAGCTGTTAATGCGTCAATAACGGCTTAAATAACACAACAGATTTGACTATTGTTGCTAATAACTTAAACACAATACTAGACATACAAATCTTAGCAGTAGCAAACATAATTTAAAAATGTCTACTCAAACAGTATAGTGTGTGGTGAATATCAACAAAAACACCTTCCTGTCCATGTACATTATTATTAGAAACACATGTACATGTGAAGAAACATGTACATTCGCGCAGTTATTTAATCAGCCAATAGAGTGACAGAAGCATATCTGCATTAAACCCTGCAGATACAAGTCAAGAGTTTCACATCAAAAAGATGAAAAGGTGTAACCTTTGTGCCTTGGCTGACAAATGTGAAACCTCATCTTCTGCTACTGTAGGCCATCCACCTCAGGGTTTAATGAGTTCTGAGATGCTTTTTAGCTCACCACAGTTGTAAAAATTCTTTATTGGCATTACTATAAACTTCCTGTCAGCTTACATTAGTCTCTCATCAACACGGTGTTTCAGCTAGCAGACATCTCCATGCACAGGATGGTTTTTGTTGTGTGTGTGTGTGTGTGTGTGCATGTGTGTGTGTGTGTGTGTGTGTGTGTGTGTGTGTGTGTGTGTGTGTGTGTGTGTGTGTGTGAATCTCAGGAGATCAGCAGATCAAATACTCAGACCAGATCATCTTGTACCTACATCAAAGCCATGGTCAAAGTCAGACAATTTTTTTTTTCTGATGAGAATATGAACTGAAGCGCTTGTCCTGTATCTGCATGGATTTTGTCACTGCTTTGCTTCCATATAATTGGCTGATTAAACAACAGACCTAATGTACAGGTGTACCTAATAAAGTGGACAGTGAGGGTACATCATATACTATATTAGATTACACTGTAAATTCAATACTACATTTCAGACTGAGATCTCTACAGTACTTGATCGATATCAGGCGTAGACGTGTGCATGTGGCGGCTCATCAGTATCAGTACAATTCACCTGATTAACCTCAAATGTGTACAGATCTTTATATTTACATGGGTCTCAGCATCTATATCTGCTTATAGGCTAGTAAATAAGTTAAATGATCTTACTATAGGAAACACAATGTTTAAAATGTGACTAGTACACAGACTAAGACTAGAAATCTCCTTTCCAAAATGAGCAGCACCTTGAATCCCAGTGACGTGCTGAAATGTTATTTCACGTTGACATCCAGATCAGTGTGTGAATGCACCACTAAGGAACATGACATGGAATAAAAAGCCATAAATGGAGTCGTCCTTGAATTGTATCTGCTATATTATGGTGTGCATTTTGACAGGAACTGATGCAAAACATCGCAGGCTCGTCATGTGAACTGCAGGATGGAGAGCTTTAAATCTGTGTGTGTGTATTGTGTGTGTGTGTGTGTGTGTACTGTAAGTCACTCTGGATTAGGGTGTCTGATAAATACCAGAAGAGTGTGTGTGTGTGTGTGTGTGTGTGTGTGTGTGTGTGTGTGTGTGTGTGTGTGTGTGTGTGTACAGCAGTGGGATCACTGCCCTGCAAAACATCCAGGACCCAGATCAGCTGTATGTGCACTGTGTGTGTGTGTGTGCGTTGCAGCAGCAATGGTGATTATGGACTCACCTGCCTGGGTGAGGAGCTCCGACATGGACCAAACCCCCAGCAGCATGCTGCATAACAAACCGGCCTGCGCGCACAGCAGCTCCCGCCTCTTACGAACTTTAAAGATCTTCGAGATGGCGCATTTCTTCTTCATGTTGTCTCTCTTTTCCAATTCGGTCCTCATTTCATTTCAGATAAGGTGTTTTCCCTCTCTCTCTCTCTCTCTCTCTCTCTCTCTCTCTCTCTCTCTCTCTCTCTCTCTCCCTGGCACATGCACGCGCTAAGAGCCGGTGTTTTGAATCAATGCAGCATTTCCGTCCCAAATCCCCCAGATTAACGCACTTCGTAAATGGTATGGTTGCGGATATAAACGCTGCTTGCTCACAGGCACGTTCCTCGAGTTCGCCTTTCTATCCGGCTCTCAAAGCGGCGTGCAGTCCCACAGACGTGCTCGCGCGCGCGCGCTCAGCGTCTTGTCTTAATTGGAAACCCGAGCTGCTTTGATCTAGTTTAATTGGTCGGTATGTATCGGGCAGTGGGCGTGGCCATGTGGAGATCCCATCTACACGAACCTATCCGCGACGAGTAAAGTAACACACTGCCCACATTGAGTCCAGCAGCAATGCCTAGTTCAGAAATACTTGACCAGATTCGATTCTGTAAAGTGAATCGTTTAAATGAGTCGAACTTTTCGACCAGAGATTCCGTGATTGTGATTCATTACTCAGTTTTCATAATGCCCTTAAGGCATGTCTACTTGCCTTCACCACTCTGATGTGTGTATCACGTTAAATGAGTGTGTAGGAACACAAGAAACAACAATCTGATTTAATAGGAACACAAGCATACTGAAAGCAACATTATGACTAATAGTAAATGTACACGCTTCCCAATACTCCACACAGTTAAACTGACAAGTTGGCTTATTGTGTTTTTATTTTGTATTTATGATGCTAAGACTAGATAGAAAGCAGGAAAATAGTTCACCCTCATGCACCAAGCACCTGATTCCACCCCAAGACAGACAGACAGACAGACAGACAGACACACACACACACACACACACACACACACACACACACACACACACACACACACACACACACACACACACACTATAATATGATTAATTAATATTAATATAATTCTTAAACTATGCTGTAATAGTACTGTATCAATTCCAAAATCTAACACAGTTTTCTGCTGGTTTCAAAGCCAATTCCATATAAATCCTACAAACATTCACACACTTATTATGTTAATAGCATACTAAACATCTCAAACAAACACATGCATGTCACACCCATGTCCAAAATTGTAGCTGGTGAAAAAAAGGGTATTGAGTTCCTGAACATGAACATGTAAGTAATCTGTCTAAGAGGAAGATATTTAAAAAAATTAAAAAAAAAAAAAAAAGGTATTTCCTTTGACATTGCCATGACCCTGTTTATATAAATTCCAAAATCTATCCTGTTTATCAATGTTCATTCCTTGTCAATCATACAATGGTGTCAAATATTTACATTTTGAGGGCTTGTAATACTCCCACCTATTAGCATATCATTAAAAGCGTCTTCTTATTATTATTTGTCTTCGTCTGTTTCATTTTTACAATACAAATCTCTATATAACATATGCAAGCCTTGTAATGTATTACACAAAGCTGAAGAACTACTTTAACTATCAGAAAGACACCAACAAATAGCATCCTGTAGTTATATTTAGGCTAGTGTAAAAGAAAAAAATAGCATAGCATGTATATCACTCTGGGGTTGGTAGCAAACAAACAAGTAATTAAGCATTTGGAGAGTAATTATGCAACTGTATGATTTGCTGTGTAAGTTTCTGTGTACAAATTAAACAATTAACATAATATACATTGTATGCTTCACACAGGACAGAAAGGCTGCTGGAAAGAATGACTGGTTGATGTTTTTTTTACCAAAAGCCAAGCTCAAATGGAGGATGCACATACACACATGTTGTCAAAGTGAGGACATCACAAAGCTGACATTTTATATACAGTAATAGTGTGATGCAATTATTTTATTCATTGAGACATGGTGATGTGTGTGTGTGTGTGTGTGTGTGTGTGTGTGTGTGTGTGTGTGTGTGTGTGTGTGTGTGTGTGTGTGTGTGTGTGTGTGTGTGTGTGTGTGTGTGTGTGTGTGTGTGTGTGTGTGAAACAAGTGTTACAGATGTTTAATGAGAGAAAACACACCATACTGATTACTGATGACATATAATAGCTAGTAAGCAGGAAACGGTGTGTAAGGAGGATAGTTATAAAGTGTCTTTTATAAATAAGCGACTGTGCACTATTTAGTGCACTATTTATTTTATTATGCATTTAATTCCACATTAAACACACAAGTCATCCATTAGAGCTACCACAAAAAATTGTTTTCGTGAAGCGTGTGCCCTGTTTTTGTGTCCACTGGGATTTGATCTCACACTTCAGCACACTGTACAGCGACCATCCCTAAAAAAAACACTTTGGCCATAATGAAGTTAATTCCCATTATTGAACTTTTAATTTCTCACCCTGTTCAATTCGAGTGTTAATGATATTTTCACAAATGGAAAATCACACTCTTGAGTGCCATTCAATTACACAGCACACACACCTGGGTATTAAGGTGATTTCAGACCAGAAAGTTCTCAGCATTGACAGATTTTCATGAACCTATCAGTGTAAACTAAAAAAAAGGTGTATTTTTATATAAGATAATAGTATAAGCATATGTTGTCCAATTAAACTACAAAATGTTGAGTGTTGTGTTCTTTGCTTTAAATGAAACTATAGACTCTCTGAGATGTAGCTTATTATGCACAACTTGTTGCATAATTATTCATTGAATCTGGAGAGTTGAACATTAAAAAAGCATCATATGGTCTTTTTCCAAGCTTTAACTGTCCAGTTGTGGTGATCCTGTGCCCACTATAGCCTTAGATACTTGTTCTTTGCTAAGAGGATTGGTAGGATCTTGGCTGACAGGATGTCAGAACACACAAAACAACAAATCTTGAGGAGAGAAGGCTACAAGAGCAGAACGCCAAATTGGGTTCAACTTCTACCTCTTGAAAGCCAAGAACAGGAATCTGAGACAGAAGATTAGAAAAACAGTTTATGAGAAATTTAAACCAGCCTATCTGGCACCAACAATCATACCAAGGTCAAAATCATAGAGATCAAATTTTTCCCATTTTGAGGTTTGATGTGACTATTATGTTTTACAGAGGGACCGTCGAGAGCATCCTGATCAGCTGTATCACTGTCTGGTTTGGGAATTGCACCATCTCAGAACACAAGAGAAAATCTGAGTCTCTGTTTCCCCTGTCACTGACATTTACACCACACACTGCATCCGAAAAGCTAACAGCATTGTGGATGACCCCACACACACACTCTTCACCCTCCTGCCATCTGGAAAAAGATACAGAAGCATTCGGGTCCTCACGACCAGACTGTGTAACAGTTTCTTCCCACAAGCCATCAGATTCCTCAACAGCTGAACTGATCTGTGTACCGAACACACACATACAGTTTGCATGTTCTCCCCGTGCCTCGGGGGTTTCCTCCGGGTACTCCGGTTTCCTCCTCCAGTCCAAAGACGTGCATGGTAGGTTGATTGGCATCTCTGGAAAATTGTCCGTAGTGTGTGATTGCGTGAGTGAATGAGAGTGTGTGTGTGCCCTGCGATGGGTTGGCACTCCATCCAGGATGTATCCTGCCTTGATGCCCGATGACGCCTGAGATAGGCACAGGCTCCCCGTGACCCAAGGTAGTTCGGATAAAGCGGTAGAAAATGAGTGAGTGAGAGTGAGTGAGTTCTTATGCACACCACATTTTAATACATCATCAAACTGCTGCTATAACAGAAGTGTATATATGTGTGCAAGAACCCTCTTTTGCACCCTGTACTTTGCACAATGTTCTGTAAAACAAACTGAATCCACACTGGTCTGCACTCACTTGTGTCATGTTGCACATGATGCACTTTATATGGCTAGGACAACTTGCATCCAGTTTTATGTAGCTCTGTATTGTTTTTGTATCAATTTGTCTGAACAATTTGAATATGCTGCTTATGTTTTTCTGTGAGTTCACATATATTAGCTTTACAGCTAGTTACTTCTTTAACCCCTTCATTCAATTTCAGTAGAAGCTATCCACAAGGTTATATGTCAGTGTTAGAGGACAGATTAACACTGAATTATACATGAATCATTGCTATACAGAGAATCTGTTTCTCTTTCGTCTTTTCTAGCATGGCACATCATGCACAGTATTAAACAAATGCTGAGTTTTTCATTGGCCTAAATCCATATAGCAGATATTTGTCACCTGTGAAAGTTTGAAGGAGTGTCAGTGGCTTCAGCAAACTATTCTCTCTCCAGGAGGCAGGCAGAGCCTCAGCATGCTGAAGGCACCTGACCATGCACTACTTCTTCTGATTTATGACCTGAACTCAAGAGATATGGGTCAGAAAAGGACAATTTCTTCACGCTGGTTGACCCCAGCAGTCAGTGAACAGCAGGTTTCTCCTGTCTGATCTGCAGCAGGGGGAGTAGCACTATAGCTAAAGCTGGTTAAGCTCTTCCTGGCACTGGTCTGAACACATTTGCCAGGTTTCTAAGCCTTGGCAGTCTAATGCTCTAGCATGGCATATATCTGCACATAAATTTTGTGTTATAAAGAGAGAAGTCAGCAAGACATGATCAGCGTCATGACTTTTAGAGCCAAGATGCCAGCCACACTTATGAACCGCCTTGCTTGTATTAATCTGTTTATACAGTTTTGTCCATATTTACTGACCCTTTCACTGGACTGATATATGATCCAACTGCAATTTCCATTCCAGAGTCTATTAACCATAACACTGTTAAATTCTCAAAGGTGTTGATTAATTTACCTATAACAGCAGCTCTGCCAGTACTTTCAGCAAACATTTTGCATAATCTAATACTAATAATAAACAGATTAAAAAGGTTGCTATTTAACAAAATATATATATAATCTTTACTTTGGTAAAACTTTCTGTTTATTGTCTTAATTTAGCATTATTGAAATGAGTACATTTTCAGTCCACAGTACTTTGTGCTGTGGTGTTTATCTTTTGTCTTATTTACTTTATTGAACACATCTGGACTAATAATGGATTGACTGTTTATACCTGCCATAATGTGATGTGATAACAGAAACTACCTTCCACAAAAAGGTCAAGGTTCACAGTTCTTTATTTGCACATACATGTGATGTAATGTAGTGCAATATTTTTCTTCATTCTCTCATCCCACAGTGCAAAAAATGAACAGAACAGACAATGAGCTGAGATATGATAAGATATACTCATACATAATTCATACATAATGTTTGGATGAATGTGTGTATATGGTGTATATGGTGGTGTCCCCTGATGGACTGGTATTTTATCCTGGGTATTCCTTCTATTGAATGGAATAGGCTCCTGATCAGGATTAAAAGCTTACCGAAAGTGAGTGAATGAGTAAAAATGTTGACATGGGGTAATTCACATTATATTCTTCTATATATATGGATAAATAAAAATAGAAAAAGAAAACAAGATATAATAAATAGGCTCCATGCTTGTTTCCCCCATTGCACCTGTTCCTGGTTAAACTTGATTAGATGTCCTAAACATATCTATTCTGTTGTCTTTGTGTTTCTTGCAGCATGGTCGGATGCATTTCCATGTTTCTATGTTATGTTATGTTATGTTATGTTATGTTATGTTATGTTATGTTATGTTATGTTATGTTATGTTATGTTATGTTATGTTATGTTATGTTATGTTATGTTATGTTATGTTATATGTCAAGTCATGTCAACCGTGCCGTATGCGTCTTTTGTTTACGTTTTGGTTATAGTCCATTTTGTTCATTAAAACTGTGTTTTCCCTACATTCCTGCATTTGGGTCTAATTGCCATAGTGGATGATAGCCCTGACAACTGAGAATAGGGTTGGATCTCCGTGAGCACTGCAGCCCTTCTCCAGAACGTTACACCTTCCACTGGAATGTTTTTGGGAAGTGAGAATAAACCAGAGAATCTGGTATAAACCCATATCAACTTGTGAAAAACAGAACCCCCACACTGACAGTAGCCCAAGCTCAGAATTATTCCCAAGAACCTTGAACTTTGAGGTGATAAACTGCTCAGGCACAACAGCACCCAATATATGAGCTACAATCCCTCATTCAGAAGGGATGCTAAGGGAAGCTGCCTTGTTTTTAATGTGTCCTTCTCTGCAGGGATAATTCCATAAATCTCTTCACTGGAAGGCAGATGCATGGAGGTATGCGATAGTATACTGTGTTTGGAGGACAAAATGAGAGAGAGCAAGCAAGTACTGGTCAAATACTGGCACAAATTATTTATAGTATTACATGTTTTACTACATAGGCTTAATGCATCATGAAGATATCTGACTGTGAACAACCATTGTCGAGGGATTGGGCGCTGGGCATAAGTAACACTAAAATAGCTCCATTTATTCACTGTCTGAGAAGAGGAGGAGGGGTGATAGCCACAGAGATAAAAGATAAAAGACAAAACTGAGAAAGAATAACCTTTTGATCTTGTCTTCCACAGAGGCTCATCAGGACCGACCGCAAAGTTTATTTCCTACAAAAGCAGATGTTATGTGCTGACAGAGAATTCCTCTGAGTTTATTTCCCCCAACCCAACAAGCTTCATAGGGAAAATAAATCGCTCTGAGTAAGCAGGAGCTCGGATGAGCGGGCAAGGAAGACGAATTACATCAAGCTCTGACCTCAAACACCCGGAGATCTGCTCATCTGCTACCTTTGAGGAAAACTATGATTCGCAATATACAAGGAGAAAATAGGTTAGTTATCCTTAAGAAATACCATTTGCAGTTTTACTTCATGCCTCCTAACAAACAGGGTTACCTGGAAACCTCCTTGTGTTCACATATACAAAAACCATCCAGCAAAGTCACATAGGGATTTATTCTGCAGTATATACAGTACAATAAATAAGATCTGCAGCCAACTTCTTCTTCTGTACACATGATGGTCTACATATACACAATATGGAGCTGTTAGCATCTATAATACATCTGGTCTTGTGCCAATGGTCAGTGCTATAGCCTCTACTCATTCCTTTGTACCTCAGCCAGATGCCCACTATACAATGGGCAGAGAACAGTGATTCAGGAGCTGAGGAAAAATCTTGAAGGGATACCAGGACATTTATTTATCATTTATTAACATTTATTTATCTTTGGTCTTAGCAGCAAAAGAGGAAGAGTCTGGTTTATCCAACACCTTTCAAAGATTCAAGTCAGTGATAGTAGTTACTTAAAGCTTGGTGAGTAAGGTTGAATCAAATACACTGACTGCACTCTTACACGTTAACGTTTCTGAGAATCTGGGCAAACCCAGCTCCCCCACCTCAAAACTCTGAGGTAAATCACAAACAGGTTGGTTTGTTAGTTTGTTTGTGTAATCTGTCCTGGTTGTGTGCCATCCAGATATTCAAGACCCAAATATTAAGTGTAGTATTAATATGTAATATTAATGCACAATTATGGGTCAGCAAAGTTGAATTGCTTTACACTGCTTCACCCAGCAGTCAGCAAACAGTATATTGCTCTGCTCTGATCTAAAGCAGTACTTGCATTTGCTGCCCAAGCAATTAGTACTTGGTCAGCATATACCTGGCCCAAATACTAAGTGAAGATGCATTGACTCTTAGCTACAGACTTAAATTGCATGTAGCATACAATGTCAATATATTAACTCTTTTGCTGCTACTACACTCCTTAGTAATGTACACCCAGTCCAGAATATGGTATAAGTATGCTCTGAGTGATTAGGTTTATAGCATATAAATTTATAGCATTGTGCAATGTGCCTAATTTGACATAACGTAAAACAGAGCTAAGCACAAACTGAGAACAATCTGTTACTGTCAGTAAACAAAACCTTTCTTGTCATAATATCTGGTGAGTGTGACCTCACTATCCATGATTTCTATAGTTGTATCTCAATTTTGAGCCTACAGCTGCTGCTTCCATTATAGCTCAGCTCCACAGTCAGCATTATGAAGGCTAAGAGGATTAGCTGATGGACAGTTTCTGGCTGTCCTAGTCAATTATCCAAATGAAAGCCCAGATCTTGCATCAAACCGAATTTTATGTCTCTGTCACAGGAAGTGGAAAGACACAGTGGAACAGTTTTGTTCAAAAGTTTGCATTCCTTAGGAGAATTTGCAAGATCTGTACCACTTTTAAAGAAAACATGAGTGAGAAGGCAAAACAATTTCATTGATTTTTTTATAGCACAATCAAACAAAACAGAACAAAAAACAAAATAAGGAAATAATCCCTGTTAAAAAGTTTGCATACTTTTAGTTCTTAATATCGTCTATTGCACCCTTTAGCATCAATGATCGCATGCAGTCTTTGTAGTAATTGTGCATGAGGTCCTTAATTCTCTCAGGTGTTATAGCTGCCCATCCTTCTTGGCAAAATGCCTCCAGTTCCTGTATTTTTTTTTTTGTTGTTGTAATGGCCACTCCAGAACCTTCACCTTTTTCTAGCCATTGGAGGGTTAACCTTGCCTTGTGCTTTGGATCATTGTCATGTTGGAACATTTAAGGGTGTCCCATGTGCAGCTTTCCTGTAGAATGCAAATTGTTTACCAGTATTTTCTGATAACATGCTGCATTCATCGTGCCATCAGTTTTTACTAACCTCCCTATGCCACTGGTGCTCACACAGCCCCAAAACATAAGCGATCCATCACCACGCTTTACAGTTGGGATGGTGTACGTTTCACCGTAGGCCGTAGGCCATAGGCCTTGTCCACTCCTCTCCAAACATGATTTTGGTTGTGACTATAAAGTTTAATTTTGGTCTCATCACTCAACATGACTCCAGAAGCTTGAGGCTTGTCTAGGTGCTGTCTGGCGTACCGAAGGTGCGACTTTTTGCGGCATAGGCACAGTAATGGCTTTCTCCTGGCAATTCAACCATGAAGGTCATTTATGTTCAAGTACATCCTTAGTGTGCTCCTTTAAACACCACCATTTTTTCCAGAGCAGTCTTTATTTCTCTCTAAGTTGTTTGTGGGTTTTTCTTTGCATCCAGTACAATTCTTCTGGCAGTAGTGGGTGAGACCTTTCTTGATCCAACTGACCGTGGCTTAGTATCAACAAAACCTCTTATTTTCCACCTCATTATTAGAGTTTGAACAGTACTGACTAGCATTTTCAAGTGTTGAGATATCTATTTATATTCTTTTTCCTGCTTTATAAAGTTCAACTACCTTATTATGCAGGTCCATTGACCATCCAGGTTCTTTTGTCTGACCATGGGAAAGACAAAAGAACCTGGATGGTCAATGGACCTGGATCAAGGTTGTTAAGGTGATTTTAGTTATTATTAGGTTTCTATGTAATAAATAATTATAACAATAAGTCTATGTAATAAATAATGACTTCATGTGACCATTATCAGACATATTTTCCAAATAAATTGGAAAGTTTGTTTAAAAAAAAGTTAAAAATTGTTAAAAAAAAGTTTAACAATTTCTTTTAGGGTGGCAATACTGTTTGAAGGAAGGGGCATGTGGGGGAATAATTGTGGATTATAGAAAAGCCTTTACAGGATAATACCTCTAACGTCCAAAACAATATTACCTGAGAGTGGAACCTAGCTCATCTCAAGCATCTCGTAATACATCTATAAGTAAGTAGGTCTGGTCTGGTTATTAGTACATCTATAGTTTCTAACTCATTGAGGACATTCCATATCATTACACTGGCTATGCCCAATGTTTGTTTAATGGCCCTGATTGATTTTCTCTCTTTCTTCAGCATCCAAATGGCTCGCTTTTCTCCTGTAGACAGCTCTCTGTTCTTCTTGGGGTTTTTTCTTCCTTTAAAAAACAAATTAAATTTGCACATTGTCTAATATACAAAATGCACACTGATCAGCACTATTTCATGCATTTGTCCTGTACAGTTTTGTATTTTCTGTTTGCACTAGGTTGCACACAATGCATTTTATGTGGCTAGGACAACTTACTTTAAGTCCTAAGCTGTGTCATTTTATGTAGCATCATGGTCCTGGAGAAATGTTGTTTCAAGTAACACGTCTAGATGTAAATATCAGTAAATGAATGCTAAAAATTCTCAAACCAAAATGTTTTCAGTGTACACCAAAAACAAAATAACTGGCTTTGCTGTTCCGGTACTTTCAGAGCGTACAGTATATATACACCATGTATATGACATTTGATACCTCACTCAACACTACCTGCTAGGAAATAAGAGAATGGGAATCTTCTAGAGATAATGGCAATGGATTTCTGCTTTAGTTCTCTTGCTCACATTGGCTGATCCGAAGTCGCCGACAGTGCACCTCACTGCTGCTCCAAATGTGTCATTATTTCTTTTCCAATGTTGTTGTCAAACTGCTCCATTGGAGATAATTAATGCTTGTTCAGTTAACACATAAGCCATTTTAGTTTTTTATTCTGAATATATTATTCAGTTTGTATTGTTATTCATTTCAGAAATTCTTGTGATATATTCAGTTTGTGCTGGTCTGACTTAAATAAAATAGTGTTTAAAAATTACTTTGTGTTTAAGTCAGTTTTGTGTTTGTATAGAGACCCATTGGTGTCGGAACCATTTTATGTGGGTGGGACAGGACCCACCCACTTTTTAAGACCAATAATATTGGACCCACCCACTTTTACCGTCCCTATTCAGTGCATGTCTTTTTTTATTATGCTCATGAGATGAAATAGTTTGTTTGTGGCTGAGGCAATGTCCTTGAGCTGGCACGCATGTGCAGAAGAGGATTAGGACAGTGTCAAAGAGGGACTGTAGCTCCGGGGGTCCTGCTGGGTTCATTGTTGGCCAGATGATACTATCAGTAAGCACTGTGGATGTGTTAGGGAGGAACCCAAACGCAGGGCAAAATCCAATAAAGAGAGTTTAATAATACTAATAATAATGATCCAACCTAGGACACAGTTCAGATGTGAATCCACACAGGATGAAAAAGAAACAAAGAGACAGAGGCATAAACAGGGCAAAGTCACAGCACCAACCTCATAACAGAAGCACGGAAGCTACAGGTAGCCAAAGTACTACTGATAACACTAATCTTATTTCAAATTAAACTTAGTGATAATTTCAGTTTTGTGGAAGATCAGAACATTTACTTCCTATAAAGTCATTCCTTTACTCAGACTTAAGAAGACAATAAAATGTTGAATGTAATGTTACAATACTTCAAAATACTAAAAATCTCCTGTGTAAACTAAATAGCTATCTGGTAACAGTACAAACTGTCAGCATTATATATTAAAGTTCAGTCACCTTTACTTGTGCAATTCTGATGACTAGATAAAACTTCTCTCCCAGAACTGGTGTCCAGAACTGCAAATCAGCTTCCTGTGACCTTCATTACCTTTGATTTTAATTAAAATGCTAATGTTGTTCAGAAGTGAATGAAATTTCTGTTGTGAATTTTCTAAAATACATTCACAATCTAACCACAGCCATATAGCCATGTTCAAAGTTGTGGCTCTAATCACTGAACAAAAGGCAATGTGTCATTATAAACATTTAAGATCATCATTTTTGTTTCATTCCTTAATCTAAATCAGAATCCTTCATTTGACTTCAAATATAATCAAAGTAACTAAAAAACCTACAGCTCACATCTTTGCTTAGAATGTATTTAATTTCTTACTTTACACCTTCAGACATCAAAAATGCATTTGTTCATTTTCTGGATGACTTCTAAATGGAATGAACCACATGAAACGATGTTATTAAATAGTAGGTTAAATTTGGCGGCAAAGCGTCGCCATAGCAACCAGCAAACGCGACACTTCCGTGTATAATGAACGTCGCTTCTGAGCATGCGCAATAAGCGACATCATAATAATCACCCTGATCATTTTTGTGTTAGTGACAGAATGCCTGTAAAGGACTACTGATGTCATGTTCTTTCACAAGCATATCCCGTAATTAGGTATTATGTATATACTATGTATTAATAACGTAATTAGTATTTATGAATTAAATTAGCGTAGCGTAGCATAGCGTCACCACGGCAACAGGCAAACGCGACGTGCGCACGTATTTGTGACGAATGAACGTAAGTTCTAAATCTAAATTCTAGAATGTAAAAGATTTCTATACTGTATGTTCTCATAATACCTGGTGTAGACTGGCAAGATGGATGGCACGTGCGATGAACACGAGATCTTAACATTTACATTATTGTGGACAAAATAATAAGGGTTAGATGAATTTTTAAAAAATCCATTCTAAATGGGTCTGATCAACAGAGGTGGCAAAAGTACACACATCCTTTACTCAAGTAGAAGTACAGATACTCATTTTTGAAAAGACTCCAGTAAAAGTAGAAGTAGTGACTACACTCTTTTACTCAAGTTAAAGTAAAGTATGGGCTCTGACATGTACTTAAGTAAATATACACACACACACACACACACACACACACACACACACACACACACACACACACACATATGTATAAATAAAACGACGTCCAGTTACCAGCATGACACTAAACAGGTAGTATCGGTGACTTTTTACTTAAGTACATGTCAGAGCCCATACTTTACTTTAACTTGAGTAAAAGAGTGTAGTCACTACTTCTACTTTTACTGGAGTCTTTTAAAAAATGAGTATCTGTACTTCTACTTGAGTAAAGGATGTGTGTACGTTTGCCACCTCTGCGTAATTTTTGTTTATGAATGAAATTAGCGTAGCGTAGCATAGCGTCACCACGGCAACAGGCAAACGCGACGTGCGCACGTATTTGTGACGAATGAACGTAAGTTCTAAATCTAAATTCTAGAATGTCTGTATGTTCTCATAATACCTGGTGTAGACTGGCAAGATGGGTGGCACGTGCGATGAACACAAGATCTTAACTTTGTACCAAGCTGTAAAGCAACATGAACCTGTGCAGATGTTGGAGGACATGCGGAACATGGAGATATTTCACTGGGAAGAATGCAGCCACCAACGGACATACACTCCATCTGAGGCACTGATGTATGCCATCGTGCACGACCACAGAGATTACGCACAATACTTGCTGAATGAGTTCTCAGATGGTGCTCTTGCCACACCAGGTGAGCATGCCTGCTGCAGTCATTCATCTGCTCCACACTTAGCCTTGGCTGTCCACTACAACAGGAAGGAAATTATGGCTCTCATTCTTCAAGAGACTTCTTGGTCCTACATGAACCGAGGAGAATGCAAACACGTGGACGAGGGCAGAACTCCACTCCATCTGGCATGTGAGCTGTTACACTCAGATGCTGTCATACTGTTACTGGCAAGTGGGGCTTCACCACAAGCTGAGAATAAAGATAGTATGACACCGCTGGATCTCATTCTCGAACAGCTACGGGCCTCCAAATGGAACACACGTGCCAAGATGTTATGCCTGGAAAGGATGCTCATGTTCATGACTGAGGTGCGGTTCAAAATGAAGAGCTCACTGAAAAATGATCCAGAGTACTGGTCCAATGTTCTGGGAGAGGAGACGTTTAACTACCTGATTGGAAGAATTCCAAGGACACTCTTTCTCTTAGCTATGAAAAGAACTCTGACTCAACTACCTCTTCGTGAATTTTTCAAAAGTCTGGACGAACTGCCCATTCCAGCTTTTCTGAAACCCCTCCCACAGAGCCCTTAATACAGTCCTAACAGTGGAATTTTTACTGAAACATACTTTTGTTTTTATTATTTTTATTGAATTTTTATCTGTGTGATAAATAAATCTGTAATGTAAATTCATGTGCATTTGCCTTTTATTGTCTTTTAAATCAATTTTAAACATCCTGATTTGAAGTTTTTCCTGAAGTTTTTCTTTTTTTCAACACTGACTACTAAAAGAGATTATTATTATGTTATTATTATGATATGAAAATCTTGGTTCCAACAATATTTTATATGCAAGTCTTTTTTCAGTGTCCATCTGTCCAACAATGATTTAAGTTTAACCATTATTACGTCAAGACATTTACGTTATTGTGGGCAAAATAAGGGTTACATGAATTTTAAAAAATCCATTCTAAATGGGTCTGATCAATTATGGGTAGGGGAGACTGAGCCAGTGGCATCAGTAATGACGAGGAGGCCTGGGCCATGGTGAGCATGCTCATGTGATGAAATAGTTTGTTTGTGGCTGAGGCAATGTCCTTGAGCTGGCGTTCATGTGCAGAAGAGGATTTGGACAGTGTCAAGGAGGGACTGTAGCTCCTGGGGTCCTGCTGGGTTCATTGTTGGCCAGATGATACTATCAGTAGCAGTGTGGAGGTGTTAGGGAGGAACCCAAACGCAAGACAAAGATCAGAACATTTAGTTCCTATAAAGTCATTCCTTTACTCAGAGTTAAGAAGACAATAAAATGTTGAATGTAATGTTACAATACTTCAAAATACTAAAAATCTCCGGTGTAAACTAAATAGCTATCTGGTAACAGTACAAACTGTCAGCATTATATATTAAAGTTCAGTCACCTTTACTTGTGCAATTCTGATGACTAGATAAAACTTCTCTCCCAGAACTGGTGTCCAGAACTGCAAATCAGCTTCCTGTGACCTTCATTACCTTTGATTTTAATTAAAATGCTAATGTTGTTCAGAAGTGAATGAAATTTCTGTTGTGAATTTTCTAAAATACATTCACAATCTAACCACAGCCATATAGCCATGTTCAAAGTTGTGGCTCTAATCACTGAACAAAAGGCAATGTGTCATTATAAACATTTAAGATCATCATTTTTGTTTCATTCCTTAATCTAAATCAGAATCCTTCATTTGACTTCAAATATAATCAAAGTAACTAAAAAACCTACAGCTCACATCTTTGCTTAGAATGTATTTAATTTCTTACTTTACACATTCAGACATCAAAAATGCATTTGTTAATTTTCTGGATGACTTCTAAATGGAATGAACCACATGAAACGATGTTATTAAATAGTAGGTTAAATTTGGCGGCAAAGCGTCGCCATAGCAACCAGCAAACGCGACACTTCCGTGTATAATGAACGTCGCTTCTGAGCATGCGCAATAAGCGACATCATAATAATCACCCTGATCATTTTTGTGTTAGTGACAGAATGCCTGTAAAGGACTACTGATGTCATGTTCTTTCACAAGCATATCCCGTAATTAGGTATTATGTATATACTATGTATTAATAACGTAATTAGTATTTATGAATTAAATTAGCGTAGCGTAGCATAGCGTCACCACGGCAACAGGCAAACGCGACGTGCGCACGTATTTGTGACGAATGAACGTAAGTTCTAAATCTAAATTCTAGAATGTAAAAGATTTCTATACTGTATGTTCTCATAATACCTGGTGTAGACTGGCAAGATGGATGGCACGTGCGATGAACACGAGATCTTAACATTTACATTATTGTGGACAAAATAATAAGGGTTAGATGAATTTTTAAAAAATCCATTCTAAATGGGTCTGATCAACAGAGGTGGCAAAAGTACATACATCCTTTACTCAAGTAGAAGTACAGATACTCATTTTTGAAAAGACTCCAGTAAAAGTAGAAGTAGTGACTACACTCTTTTACTCAAGTTAAAGTAAAGAAGTATGGGCTCTGACATGTACTTAAGTAAATACACACACACACACACACACACACACACACACACACACACACACACACACACACACACACACACACACACACACACACACACACATATGTATAAATAAAACATGACGTCCAGTTACCAGCATGACACTAAACAGGTAGTATCGGTGACTTGTTACTTAAGTACATGTCAGAGCCCATACTTCTTTACTTTATCTTGAGTAAAAGAGTGTAGTCACTACTTCTACTTTTACTGGAGTCTTTTAAAAAATGAGTATCTGTACTTCTACTTGAGTAAAGGATGTGTGTACGTTTGCCACCTCTGCGTAATTTTTGTTTATGAATGAAATTAGCGTAGCGTAGCATAGCGTCACCACGGCAACAGGCAAACGCGACGTGCGCACGTATTTGTGACGAATGAACGTAAGTTCTAAATCTAAATTCTAGAATGTCTGTATGTTCTCATAATACCTGGTGTAGACTGGGCAAGATGGGTGGCACGTGCTATGAACGCAAGATCTTAACTTTGTACCAAGCTGTAAAGCAACATGAACCTGTGCAGATGTTGGAGGACATGCGGAACATGGAGATATTTCACTGGGAAGAATGCAGCCACCAACGGACATACACTCCATCTGAGGCACTGATGTATGCCATCGTGCACGACCACAGAGATTACGCACAATACTTGCTGAATGAGTTCTCAGATGGTGCTCTTGCCACACCAGGTGAGCATGCCTGCTGCAGTCATTCATCTGCTCCACACTTAGCCTTGGCTGTCCACTACAACAGGAAGGAAATTATGGCTCTCATTCTTCAAGAGACTTCTTGGTCCAACATGAACAGAGGAGAATGCAAACACGTGGACGAGGGCAGAAATCCACTCCATCTGGCATGTGAGCTGTTACACTCAGATGCTGTCATACTGTTACTGGCAAGTGGGGCTTCACCACAAGCTGAGAATAAAGATGGTATGACACCGCTGGATCTCATTCTCAAACAGCTACAGGCCTCCAAAGAGAACACACGTGCCAAGATGTTATGCCTGGAAAGGATGCTCATGTTCATGACTGAGGTGCGGTTCAAAATGAAGAGCTCATTGAAAAATGATCCAGAGTACTGGTCCAATGTTCTGGGAGAGGAGACGTTTAACTACCTGGTTGGAAGAATTCCAAGGACACTCTTTCTCTTAGCTATGAAAAGAACTCTGACTCAACTACCTTCTCGTGAATTTTTCAAAAGTCTGGACGAACTGCCCATTCCAGCATTTCTGAAACCCCTCCCACAGAGCCCTTAATACAGTCCTAACAGTGGAATTTTTACTGAAACATATTTTTGTTTTTTATTATTATTTTTATTGAATTTATATCTGTGACTGGCATAAATTTGTATTTTAAATTCATGTGCATGTGACTTTTATTGTCTTTTAAATCAATATTAAACAGTCTAAAGTTAAGACATTTATCCTGATTTGACGTTTTTCTTGAAGTTTGTCTTTTTTAAATCACCATCTACTAAAAGAGAGTTTATTATTATTATTATTATTATTATTATTATTATTATTATTATTATTATTATTATTATTATTATTATTAAAATCTGGGTACCAACAATATTTAATATGCAAGTCTTTTTTTGGTGTCCATCTGTCCAACAATGAAAGTGTAACCATTATTACGTCAAGACATTTACATTATTGTGGACAAAATAATAAGGGTTAGATGAATTTTTAAAAAAAAATCCATTCTAAATGGGTCTGATCAACAGAGGTGGCAAAAGTACACACATCCTTTACTCAAGTAGAAGTACAGATACTCATTTTTGAAAAGACTCCAGTAAAAGTAGAAGTAGTGACTACACTCTTTTACTCAAGTTAAAGTAAAGAAGTATGGGCTCTGACATGTACTTAAGTAAAAAGTCGCCGATACTACTACCACAACTGGACGTCATGTTTTATATATATATATATGTGTGTGTGTGTGTGTGTGTGTGTGTGTGTGTGTGTGTGTGTGTGTGTGTGTGTGTGTGTGTGTGTGTGTGTGTGTGTGTGTCACCAAGGCCATATCCCAAACTGTAGGGAGATTCCAGCTGTCCTTGAAAACAACTCAAAATTATTGTGATGTTTTACAAATGACAAAATTAATGTTAATTAAATTAAACACTTCGTGTTTTTTGGGTTGACACCAGGGGCGGGTCTAGGATTTCATCTTTAGGGGGTTTTAGCCCTCAGTGAGAATTTAAAACAAGAAGAGTTCTATATTATATATTATATGACAACTCTGGTAATAAGAATAGTGAAATTTCACTGCTTTTGTTTGCCGTCTTTGCGTCTTTCCGCCGATTAACGTTATAGATAAACGCCTCCAGCTCTGACTGCGCGTGCACGCTGCGCGTACCTGTGCTTTTCCGTTCAAATAAAGCACAGATGAAGACGCACTTTTGAAAGACAACACACGCATGTGTAAAAGCAAAGTAAAAAAAAATAGCTTTTGGATCAAACTGATAAATAATTTTCTTTCCCATCGACGACATGTCCTGCATTTTAACGTATTTTTTTATTGTTTATTTATGAAAGTAAAAATGATCCTTATAGTTTTAAGGTGGCTGAGATTGCAGACAGGGGGCTGAAGCCACCCTAAAAATTATTTCAAACATCTCCCTCATATATGGCCATGTGTGTTCAGGAATGTCCTCGTTGTTAGTTATTTTAATATCGGTGACTCCCTCTGAATTAACATTAGCCATTCCTTTTGTAGGCGTGCTGCTCATTAGCTCCGCTATCCTTTAAACGATGTTATTAAATAGTACGTTAAATTTGGCGGCATACCGTCGCCATAGCAACCTGCAAACGCGACACTTCCGTGTATAAAGAATGTTGCTACTGAGCATGCGCAATAAGCGACATCATAATAATCACCCTGATCATTTTTGTGTTAGTGACAGAATGCCTGTAAAGGACTACTGATGTCATGTTCTTTCACAAGCATATCCCGTAATTAGGTATTATGTATATAGTAGGTATTAATAACGTAATTAGTATTTATGAATTAAATTAGCGTCACCATGGAAACAGGCAAACGCGACGTGCGCACGTATTTGTGACGAATGAACGTAAGTTCTAAATCTAAATTCTAGAATGTAAAAGATTTCTATACTGTATGTTCTCATAATACCTGGTGTAGACTGGCAAGATGGGTGGCACGTGCGATGAACACAAGATCTTAACTTTGTACCAAGCTGTAAAGCAACATGAACCTGTGCAGATGTTGGAAGACATGCGGAACATGGAGATATTTCACTGGGAAGAATGCAGCCACCAACGGACATACACTCCATCTGAGGCACTGATGTATGCCATCGTGCACGACCACAGAGATTACGCACAATACTTGCTGAATGAGTTCTCAGATGGTGCTTTTGCCACACCAGGTGAGCATGCCTGCTGCAGTCATTCATCTGCTCCACACTTGGCCTTGGCTGTCCACTACAACAGGAAGGAAATTATGGCTCTCATTCTTCAAGAGACTTCTTGGTCCTACATGAACCGAGGAGAATGCGAACATGTGGACGAGGGCAGAACTCCACTCCATCTGGCATGTGAGCTGTTACATCCAGATGTTGTCATAATGTTACTGGGAAGTGGGGCTTCACAAGTTGAGAATAAAGATGGTATGACACCGCTGGATCTCATTCTCGAACAGCTACAGGCCTCCAAAGAGAACACACGTGCCAAGATGTTATGCCTGGAAAGGATGCTCATGTTCATGCCTGAACTGCAGTTCAAAATGAAGAGCTCACTGAAAAATGATCCAGAGTACTGGTCCAATGTTCTGGGAGAGGAGACGTTTAACTACCTGGTTGGAAGAATTCCAGGGACACTCTTTCTCTTAGCTATGAAAAGAACTCTGACTCAACTACCTTCTCGTGAATTTTTCAAAAGTCTGGACGAACTGCCCATTCCAGCTTTTCTGAAACCCTTCCCACTGCAACCCTTAATGCAGTCCTAACAGTGGAACTTTTACTGAAAACTACCTTTGTTTTTATTATCATTTTTATTGAATTTATATCTGAGTGACTGGCATAAATTTGTAATGTAAATTCATGTGCATGTGACTTTTATTGTCTTTTAAATCAATTTAAACAGTCTAAAGTTAAAAGACTAATCCTGATTTGAAGTTTTTCTTTAAGTTTGTCTTTTTTGCTACACTTTCTACTAAAAGAGATGATGATGGTGATGATGATGATGATTATTATTATTATTATATGAAAATCTGGGTACCAACAATATTTAATATGCAAGTCTGTTTTTTCGGTGTCCATCTGTCCAACCATGATTTAAGTGTAACTATTATTATGTCAAGACTTTTACATTATTGTGGTCAAAATAATAATAACTAAATAATCCATTGTAAATCTCCATTCCACCATCTCCTAGGGTAGTGGTCCCCAACCACCGGGCCACGGACCAGTGCCCGTCCATGAGCCATTGGGTCCCAGCCTGCACAGAAAGTATAATTCTTAAAATAATTATATCTAGCCAGTTGTAATTCTCATCTTGTTGAGAAAGGTCAAGCTGGACTGACAGGAAGGCTACAGTGTCTCAAATAACCATACTTTGCAACTGTAGTGTCTCAGCATTTAACACACAGAACCCTGAGGCAGATGGGCACCAAGCAGGTTCTAGTACTGTCAGCTAGTAACAGATATCTGAGAGTCCAGGTGAAACAGGATCACCAAAGCATCACCAAAATGGAAGTTTTGAAAATTTGAAAGATAAAACTATCCAGTGCTGGAGAACACATGCTCAGTCTACCAAATGTGCTGTTAAAGCCCAGTCACTTTAAGGTTTGACTACTGCTCAGTCGATTTGTTTTTGGTCAAATAATCCAACAATCAGAAGGTGTTTCTATAAAAGTGGCTGGAGACTGTATAGGTTGAAAGTCCTGCTGACCACTTTGCCTGAGCTTAATTCAGTTTTCAAACAGTAAACAGTACAGTTTCAGCCTATGGCAGTTCAGTTCAAGCCGTTTCATAGGTTTGCCACGCTGGGCTTCCAAGCGAGTCAAAAATGAATACTAGTCCACTTGCAAAAGCACACAGGATGCTCTCACTGACTCTTATGGACAAACATTACAGAAAAATTAGGTGCTCATTAATTAGTTTACCTGAATGTTTGAACAGTAAATTTAAATTGCGTGGTGACTCTGTAACTGTAATGTAATCAGTTCTGAGCTCATGGTTTTGTGCAGCTTAG
The DNA here is from genome assembly GCF_022655615.1 of Tachysurus fulvidraco. Lineage (NCBI taxonomy): Eukaryota > Metazoa > Chordata > Actinopteri > Siluriformes > Bagridae > Tachysurus > Tachysurus fulvidraco. The sequence continues at coordinate 13,086,036 of NC_062533.1, forward strand.
TGAGACTATAAGGTTTCTAAATTACTCAATGACCTACGGGTCAAATGATGACATTGGGAAAATGTCGCCATCTGGTGTCAAAATGTCGCCAAACTGAGTAAAGTGTACACACACATACCCCTAATATCTCATGAACGTGGACAAAACTTTTTTTTTATGTCAGAAAACCAATTTTATCAACAGAAAACAAAAGGATTAAAAAAAAAAAAATACAAATGAATTCATCCATAATCAAATGTTTTCTCAACATCCTGCTGAGTTCAGGACAGATCTGCAATGTCTTTGTGAGCATGTGCATACTGAGAGACTCAGGGAGAGCATCTGCAACAGTGCAGGTAATCAACAAATAAACATAGAAACTACAAAAAAGAATTTAGGACATGTAGGTCCCAGTCAAGCAGATTACAGCTGAAGAGCGGTGCTACACCACGGCATACTGCTGATACAGCAGCTCCCGAATCCTGAAGTAATCCTCACACATGCAGCCCTCTATCCCAATTCGTCCTGCTTCCGTCTGTGTGAAAGAAAGAAAGAAAAAGAAAGAAAGAAAGAGTGTAAGCAAACAGTCCAGTAAATGAAAAATATACAAACAATACATAAGACAGAGAACAAGAATGAGAGAGAGAAAGACAAGGATATGAGAGCACAAAAGATAAGTCAAAGATCAGTGAGGTCTTTTTCAAATGAGAACAAATATTAAATCTCCAAAAAAAAAGTCCCTTGTTAACAGGAAGTGTACAGACACATTGATGAAAGAAGCCAAGCTGATCATATGAGCACTGGTAATGAACAATGAGAAAGAGGAGGAGTTGGAGGAGTCTTACCCTGCGCACAGCCACCATGTTATTACAGACAAGTACTCCGCCCACAAACTCGGCCTGGATCCCCTCACGCAGCAGAACCTGCTTGAAGTCCGAGAGCCTTGGCTCGTTAATGAACACAGCCTGGTGACCTGGAGCCTGTGAATACACATGCACACAGACAAGCAAAGTAAGGTGTAAATTCATCTTGTGTCTTGTATTACACAGGAACAGAGTTAAACATGGACCGAAAGCTAAATCGTCATTTTCTGATAAATGCCTCACGTGTCTGATATTCCCTTATTATTTCACTGCGTCTACCTGAATATTCATATCCTCTGCACCCTCCCTGGTCATCAGACCATCATCCAGTGTAACACACTGCATGCTCACTTCACTCACCTCAGTAAGTGGCAGTGGCTCCAGTGTAGGAATGACATCGCTCTCCTCTGAGATCTCCTTCTCGTCCTCTCCGAACAGTGTCTTCATGGCCCGCTGCGTTGCTACAGTGCTATTCTCAGCCATGACTTCAGGGGTCACATCCATTGTGATCTCTCCGTCCTCTGTATCGTCCCTGGTGTCTCCGTCCTCCAGAAGCACACCCGTGTCCACCTTCACCACACGCATGTCCAGCACGCCATCTATCCAAGCCAGTTCTGTTTCTTTGGCCTTGCAAAACTGCAGAGAGCTGACTAAAGAGTCCTTTAGCCTCACCTACACAAAAGAAAAACATTAACATCGGTTAAAGACTGAACAACCATCAAGTCCCAGGGAAATATAAAATCCGGCCATTTTTTTGATCAGCAGTAAAACCATCCCAACAGACACTAACACAACTGACACAGTCAAAGTCAGAGATCACAATTCTTCCTGAATAATTTTCTATTTTGTGCTGCTGCCACATGATTGGCTGAATCAGACCCTGTATGTAGGTGTCCCTATTCGAGTGGACCTGAATGTATACATTTACTGTACTGTAATTAAAACTTAACCATGTACAGAAATAATTTGTATGTTAACGTCTGATTACCTGGTAGATGTGTGTTTCGCTGGTGGCGTCCACAGTCTCCTGCAGTTTGGGTGTATACACTTTGATATCTTTACCGCTGAAGGCCTTACAGGACTCAGCCAGGTCCTGACTAGCCTCTGGAGGTCCGTGAACAATAACTAGCTGCCGGGGCTTCATTTGGTTTATAATCTTCTTAATGGAATCTCCATCTGAACGTCCCTCGTAGTCTATGTAAGTGACTCGAGCTCTGGGAACAGAAGCATAAAGATCTTACAGCCTCATGTTCACAGCCGTGTGTGAACAAATATTTTTGTGTTATTTGAAACTACGCTAATCCTTTTTTTTTGGTCTAACTCACATGACATTAACCTTATTGTAATGTGGCCTGTTACCTAGAATGTGTTTAAAACCCCTGAGGTTTTCAGAACAGAAAACAATGATGGTGATCGTTGGGTGAGTGGTGAGGAGCTATGCTGGGGTGAGGGAACCTCTGTAAACCTCTGGGAACCTCTGGACTAAAGTATAGTATCACTACTAGAGGCATCCCGTTTCTTTGAAAACTAGGTTTAATATAAAGACAGGCAGGAAAAGGATGCTAACCTTATCTCTAGTGTCTCCTTAATAGATATGCACTTAGTGGGGACATCCGAAAGGTCCTGCTCCATTGGCTCATCTCCGTTAGCCAGGCCTGACTCCAGCTTACTCTTCTCCTCCTCTGTGGCCTGCAGTTCAGGAACCAGGAACTCCTCAGGTCTGGAAGGATCACATACCAAATATGGCGCTGAAATTTATTATTCAGAAAACAAAGAAGAAAAAAAACAATATATCTGAATCGGCAACTGACCTAATGATCTCTCCGTACTCATCCCATTTAATCCTCTCCTCATGAGTAGGGAACATGGGGTATGATTTTTTGGCCTGTTTGAAGAAGCTTCCTTTGCGCCCTCCTTCACCTTTCATCATCAGATCGTGATGTTTGCTCTTCACTACTGCAGGCTGCTCCAAATCATCTTCCATATCACTCTCATCACTCGAGTCCACATCCACCCTGAGCAGTTAGAAGGAGCTTTACAATTTACAATCTAACTTGGTACTTAACGGATTCGGCTCTTCAGCGCTCCAGTTGCATGAAGTTTAATAACCTGTTAATAATCTGATCCATAGATCTACTCACTCTTTCGCTTGTTCCAGTTTTTTAGCAGTTTCTTTCTTTATTTTCTCCTTCTCCAGATACTCCTCCAACTCCTTACCTTCCAGCTTGATCCTTTTTTTAATCTGGTGCCAAAACAAAAAGGGACAACAAAAATGAAATCAACACTGTGTTGCAATCAAACCTGCTGAAGAGAGAAACATTAAAGCAGTGATATAAGAAGTGACACCTAGCGATCATATAATTGCAGAACTTTTTTTGTAATTGCTAGTTTGGCCATTTTGGGTAGATTCTCTTTAGGGTCAGTAAACTACTGCTCAAAAGTTCTGTTTGTACTTCCTTTGAAAATCAGCATTAGGATGTGCATTGAGCAAATCAGACCGCCATCTTCAAGACTATGAAGCTTGGGCCAGAAAAGCATATAAAAGACATCAGACACTCTGGACAGAAGATCTGAGGCTGAAACTACAGAAACATTAATAAGACAAAGACTAAACTATGCCATTGTGAGGACAAAAGGGGTATCTGGGTGGAAGAAATCTTAGGTTAATGACAACTGAGGCTTTAGAAGATGTGTATTACACACTATAAGCTAACTGACTGGCTATTAAACATGGGAATTATATTACTATAAAAATGTAGGAGGTTTACCTCTAAATCTATCATCTTCTCTCCAGGGTGGTCTATAAGGTAGCGCGCCAGCGTGCCTGGCGTGGTGCGATATGTCAGGATGATGGAGTTTTTGGAGTCCTGGCACCACTGGATAAAAAGCTCACGTGAGAACCCAGACTCCAGATCAGGCTGGCTGCACAGCACCACTTTGGGACTCGGCACTCGTGCCAAATCTGCTAAACTGTGGCACAAAGACAGGTGGCGGAACTGGAACGGGTTGTTGCGCTTGTCTTCGAAGCATCGCATCAGCTTGTCACTCATCCACTCCACCTAGGGGAGGGAAAGGAAAAAAAGAAAAAATAAATAATTAGACATATGGTATAATCTCCCAGCACTAGTGAAAACCATTTTCCCAACTGGACCCCGTAGATTATAATAAGCATCTGCACTGGACATCCCTTTAGACAGAATATGCTTAAAGTGCAGGGGTAAATTTTCCAAGAGGAAAACCTGATCTCCCCCCCCACGGTGCTCCTAAAGTATTAGACTGCAGACAGTCTCATTAATATATACTTTAGTGTGGATCTACCCGAGTCACAGCCCTTAGCTACAACCCTAGGATAGTTCTAAACACCCATGTCCTTGATTACCTGAGACTTGGAGAATTCCACCACATTATAGCTGACGTTGTTGAGCAAGGCGAGAGAGTAGACGCCCAGTCCTGCGTCCTTCGTCCTCCAGATCTGATCCAGTAGCTGAGCAAGCTCCAGCACACGGCCTGCGGTATCCACTGCGATCAGCACATTGCCGTCATTACGCAGCGTTTCCATGATGTTCGCTGGAAGAGAGAGAACATAAAGGTGTGGTGCTGAGCAGACTTCCTGAGAGGAGCTGCAGTAAACACAACCTGAAGATGATGCTGTATATATTTAAACGTTTTTATACCACAGCACTTTGAAATTCTTGAATATGTTCGGATGATTATTTTTATTTATTTTTTTTATACCAGCAGCTCTGACAGGCAGACTGTAACTCGAATCACAATATTTTTTTTGTTGTTGTTTAATTTCCTCATTCTGATATATGATCATTCACAGGAACAGATTCACCGGGACTCACCATATACAGCAGACTAATGTGAATAATGTCTAATGCTAAACTAATAGCTGATATGGTATGCATGTCAGCTTTAATAATTATACGCAGAATACATTAAAATGTATTGTTTGAACATAGCATGTTGAGAGGGTGTGAGAACTTACTTAGGAGCTGCTCATCACGCTGTTTCCTGCGAGGCTGAACGTAAGCGGCATTGAAGGAGTCCGTGATAAGAAGTGAGGGACGACTAACCGCCTCGAGGGAACAGCCGTTCAGGTGACTGCAAGATCGAGCAGAAAACAGTTAATTTCTTATGGAAACTAATTATTAACTAAATTATAAAAAAATAAACATTTAACACGTTTTACATTTCTCTCTTGTGGTTGAAATCCACAGCATAAATAATTTCCTCTTCTCCATCCTTTACGATTTTCCAAATGGTCCCACCGAGCATGTGTCCCGCAGGGAGAGGGGTGATGGACAAGCCGTGTCCTTTACCTGTTAAATAAAACAGATGTGTAGACTAAGTCAGACTGCTTGTTCTCATGACTTTTGAGTGAGGAACATTTACTTTATTTCTCATTGAATTACAGACACTGGGCTACAACTATAGAAGGAATTTCCATTTGCAATTTGTCCTCCTGCTTGCAGAGTTGTTCTATACAGATCACTCTTCACCCACCATCCCTTGTGTGTCATGTTTCTTATAGTGGTCTGTGAAGCACAGACAGCTAGTGATTTAAAATAAATAAAATTATACTCTCTAAAATACAAGTCTCTACTACACAAGTTTTAACTGATTTCCTAGTTATTAGCAGGTTTCTTTGGTCACGCAAATAAATAAGCTGTAAATAAAACACACAATAAGAATTAAAAATGAGTTTAATGTGTTGACCTATGTTTGGAACACGAAGGTCCTTGACTTTTACCTTTCAGATTCACAATCTGCGAGTATTTCAACTGCAGGATCTTGTCAAAAGCTGAGTCAACATCATCCAGCGTGAACAAGGCGAAATTCTCTGTGTTGTGACGAGACTGTGAGAGAGAGACATTACATCAGAAACAACACACTCGGTGTGCTGCGTGTGTTCATATTTTATTTACACTTTTTGTTTAGACCTTTTTCTGCCCTTCCCACACACAAATCCATGTTCGTACCTGATAAAGATCATACATGAACATCTGACCCATCTTATACACAGGGATAGTGGCATAGATGGCACAGTTGAGACCCAGTTTGCCAACAGCGTAGGGCAAAGCGCCGAGATGAAGTGGATCTGGATGAGACAGAAGCACTGCATCCACCTGATGGACATATCTGAAACAGCCATACAAACCAGAATCAAATACAAACAGGGCAAAAAAACAGGACTCTGTGCTCCACTGCTTAATGTTCTTCGGATGAAAAATGTCTTTCGTTCATTCAGGTTGAGCTCTTTTCACTTTTCTTAACGGTTTCCTACATTACCTATAATGCCATTTGACTTGCTGATTGTAAGTATTTATGCTGCATTCAGCTAAAAGTCCTAACTCGGAATTGACAATCTCCAAAACAAAAACCAGAGAAAACAGCCCCTCAATTTGTAATCCTGTAAAGTCTCTTTATTCATGGGTACAGTTTTCTCTTCTGTAAATCTAAATACATGCTAAAGTCATGATCAATATTTATAGCTGGCTATATTGTTGTAAAAAAAGGCCAATGGTTTTCCCCACTTTGTAACCGACAGACCCAGAGTTATAGATAGAAGCCTTTGTTTGTCACGTTTACATTACAGCGCAGTGAAATTCTTTCTTCGCATATCCCAACTTTGGAGGTTAGGGTCTGAGCACAGTTTCAGTCACAATATAGCATCTCTTGAGCAGAGAGGGTTAAGGGCCTTGCTCAAGGGCCCAACACTAAGAGCTTGGCAGTGCTTGAACCTTAATCTTCCGATCAACAACCCAAAGCCTCAGCTGCTTGAGCCACCACTCCCCATTACGAATTCAAACTCTCACTTCCAACGGAAGTAAAAAGCTAGCTGAGCTGAGTGTCAGCTAAAAAAATAGTGTACAAATGCTTTGCCTTCTGGACCTCTTAATCCAACGTCCCTGTCTCTAGTGGTTTTATGCTGGATTTCTCATCGTCAGGGTTACACGATGGATCTGGAGTCTATCCTACACCTAGGGCAGTTTAGTGTTGCCGATGCACCTAACGGCATATTTTTGATAGAAACCAGTGAACCCACATCCCAATCTCAAGGAAGACACCTGGGATTACACAGCACTTACTTTTAAACGTTTCACGGTAGGATTTTTCTTAATTACCTTTTCATAGCATCTATGATGTCCATGGAGAAGCTCTCATCCCAGCCACAGTCCAGCAGGAAGCGGAACTCGTCTACCTGTAACAGGTAACAGAGAGCAGACTCCTCCTGCACCCCAGACACTGCAGTCAACTTGATGATGGACGTCATCCTGAACACTGAGATCTCTCACACCTAAAACAACGGGTGGAGAAATTAAAGGACACTCTTGGCACACTTCTCTAAATAACAATGACTACCATTAATTTCAGTATGCATCTCAGTATACACAGGAACTCTACAGACTGTAATCTAATTAAAAACAATTTACCATCTATATAATAAACAGTGTAAGAGTATGATCCTAAAGATTCAGTTTGCTACATCGCATGGAGTCAAATGTCACAAAAGAAACAAACATTTTAACAAATGACTCAAGTGTCATTTTAACAAATGACTTAATGACTCACTACAATTTGTTTACTAGCATAACAACTTAACCAGCTGGAAAAGAACTCCTGTATGGCTAACAAAGCTAGCAAACTAGCTAACTAAACCGAAACATAACTATTAAACAATATCCACTGATAGTAGCATACCGGATAACGTGCTAAATTTAACGTAGTGTTTTCACATATGACAAATGTTTATAAACGTGACGAAAGTCATTGTTTATTCACATTTTTCGAGCCACACGGCTCACACTTTCTTGTGTTTCCGCCATTTTGTGGCTGCGTCTTCAATCGCAACCTACTTGATATATAGTGCGCTACATGAGGTCTAGAAGTTGTCTTGGTTATGCACCCTACGTAGTGCACATATGTAGGCAGCGAATAGTTGTTTGGGATTCTGCCTCTGTGCGGTTACCGCTAGTCTGGCGTTAACGGTATGTACCATTATATTCCTAAAATAGGGATGCTTTAAATGGTGTGCTATTTCCGAAAACACTTTCACGTCGTCGAATTAACGGTAAATGATTGTGTTTTAAAAATATATTTTCAACCATTAAAACACCTTTGTTAAATCCAATATCAATAAATACTGTTCAAAGAAATATTACACTGTTGGTATGGTCCTATGACCTCCGCCTGAGCAGCTTGATACCGGTAAGCTAAGCTAAGCTAAACAACACAACGGTAAGTTCAAACAAACTAATATATCAGTGTATGGATAATAAACATGACATAGTTGTTCTGTTATTGATATGGTTGGGTTCTGTAGTAGTTTATTGAATTTACGAGCAAAGTGTATTGTTTGTACTTAAAAATCTAGGACTTTAGCTGAATTAGCCAAGTTGTTTGCTAAGTAACGAGATTTTTGGAGATGTTTGTTACTCGTGAGTTTTTCATTTTCATTTGTTTTTCCTTCCTATATTTTATTCGAAGTGTTTTCTTAATCATTTTGAGTTTTCCTTCTAGTTGAATGTATTTGCTCGACGTTTGCACTCTAGACATTGGAGTAGCTTTTAGCTAACTGACCCTGACTCCTGAGTTATACCCATAGCACACTAATATACATACAGCATTACTACTAACATGTGCATTATCATCTCAACAGCAGCTTCTTAATGAGCTGATGGATGTCATTACAGTAATTTATCTGTTAAATATTCAGCAGAACCAAAGTATTCGGTAGAGACAAAAGCAGAGAGGAAAATGTTTCTTTAGATACTGTTCATTTAATCACATGCATTTATACCTGCAATTATTTAGCTGAAGGCATCACATCATGTACATTTACAGCATTTAGCAGACACCATTATCTAGAGTGACTTAATTTATACAACTGAGCATTTGAGGGTTAAGTGCCTTGCTCAGGGGCCCAGCAGTGGCAGCTTGGTGGACATGGGATTCGAACTCGTAACCTTCTGATCAGTAGTCCAACACCTTAACCCCCCCCCCCCCCCTGTCTCAAGCCTGGTCTTGACATTTAGTCAAGACCAGGCTTGAGACATTTAGTCAGAATTGGGACACACTGTAGTCTATCCAGAATCTATGCCATGACTCAAAAGTGTAATGAGGTGCTACCCCTAAACAAAACCACTTCAAGTTCTCTTATTTATAGTCAAGAGATAACTGTTAATGTTTAACCATAAAGAGGTAACCATGAGTCACCCATCAGTCATATCTGCTTATCCCAACCATCCTATGCAAATAATTGTATGGAACAGGGCCTTTTCAAATACAAGTTTAACACCCCTGAGTGAGATCTAATATATAATGTGGTTTCAGATATAATGGTGAACTTCGCAGCAATGGTGCGTGAGCACTGGGTGAACGTACTGGTCCCACTGGGCTTTGTCATAGGTGTCTACCTGGACAGGTGGAACGATCAGAAACTGACTGCATTCAGGAACAAGAGCGCATTGTACAGCAGGTGCGTTTCATAAAGGAAGTGCTGAATTGTGCTAACAGAATTATCCAAGAGCATTGATTATGTACATTCCTGCTCATTTATGTGAAGATTATATGCTAAATATAATGTGTAGTAAAGTATATGTGGCTTAGTGCTGAGTTTAGACAGTGATTGCATTTCAGTGTACATGTACTTTTACCAGCGTATTGATACACCAGGTTTGATGAGAGCTGACTAAACCCACAAGGTGCTCTTTTTGTTGCAGGGAACTGAAGCCTGGTGAGGAATACACCTGGAAGTGAAATCCTCCTCTATGTATTTATTGGACTTCCTTCCTTGCTTTCATAATATCCTGTCATGCTCAAAGCTGTAAATGAGTTTTCAATAACGTTTGTGATGTACAATATACAGATATAACAAAAAAAAACCCTGTGTTTTTGTAGTACTTTCTCATTAGCAGACAAGGTTAGAGTTTCAGTTCAGTTTTAAATCACCTTATACTGGACACTGTTTAAATACCAGTTTACTCTTACTCTTCTGAGCTGATTGTGGGAAATGCAAATGTGACCCTTGCTGGGGAAAAGCACTGGAATAATACCTTCCACATTTATATTTAATTATGCTCATAACGCTTAATCATTCATGATATTCAGCCCTATAAACTACTCTGATGTGTCCTTTCTGACTATCTCCCTGATTCTTAGCGTGTGAAGCAATAATGATTTGCATCTAAACACTTTCACTGCAGATAGAAAAAAGTTGCACATTTCAATCACAACATCAAAAAAGAATATTTTGATATATAAAAATTCTACATCACAAAGGCTTCAGAAATTCAACTCTTTATTGCAAAGGTTGTAACGTTTTCAATCAGTCAATTGCAATTTTTATCCTGATCTCGATTTTTATTAAGTGAAGAAAACTGGAACAACAAAGACTTGTTCCAGACGGACGGTCATCAGATGGATTCTTCACTTAGTGTTCAAAGGTTCTCTTGTGTGGATCAGCCCTTTTGAGAACAGCATCTCTGCCAAGGACACCTGCAGAACAACAGACAAACTTCCGATCAGGACAAGAACTTTAACAACACTGACTTTACACAAGGATGTGAAAAAAAACCCCTCATCCTTAAAACAAAAAAAAAAATGAGGCTACTGCAAAAAAATTGGTGGATCAGGAAAAAACTACTTATGTTCCTGCTACGTATTTAAAACATTGGAAATGGATTTGTATAATATAAACAGACAACTGTTTTTATTTCTTTTGTTGCAAAGTCATTTTTTTATGGGGGGGGGGGCTAAAATATCAGACTTATAGCGTTATTGGCAGAAACAACACTATCGTACCATCTCAAACACTGGAAGACAGTGTTAGAACATCATTCAAGTTGATTTTCATATCAGGTCAATACAGATTTTGAATTTCTGTCTGTTAATTTAAGCACATGTATTCGCACTTGGATAAGATCTTATCAAGATACTATCAGGTTGATTTGAGATGTCACCTTTTCTTCTGCGGAGTCGCAGGGTAAACTTGAGACGGTGATGAACTTCGGGTACGAGTGGATCAGGAACTCGACCGCATCTGTGTGCTACAGAGGATAAGCCCAAACTGAACGTTAGATGTAAATAATAAATACAATAAGTTGATCTCTAAGCATCAACAACAGTAGATCACTAAGACCATTTTGCATTATTGCTCAGCTATAGATTACGTCTTTGTGAACTTTTTTATATTAGTAAAGTAATAATCTACAGTCTCTCAGACATGATGGTTTCTTTCCACTGTTAAACAGAAGAATGTAGATGAAGTGCACCTGATTTTGTATGTATGATGAACTGAAGTTTAAACACAAAGCAGGAGGCTACAAACTATTTACAGAATGTTACTCATCACACTATCTCTCTTCGCTCTTCCACACTTCTTACTTCTGCATTTAACTCCAGGCTTTTTGGCTCCTCTTTGTGATAAACTCTGGAGTTCTCGGTGGTGTAGTAAAGATGCACGGCCTCGCCGTCACTGCACAGCCTGCATACAGTAGAAAGATGAGAAGAGTCTGAGTCTAAAACTGGAGCAATGAAAGGTCTGGAGCAATGAAAGTTCCAAAAGAGGAGCATTTTTTTTTTGGAAACAGCACAATTACACAGTTCTTTTGAAGGGGGAAAAAGGGATGAAGGGATACCAGAGCTGCATCCTAAATGATGCACTATACAGTATACGTTCGAATATCCCCCTCAAAAAAAAAAAGTTTGATTACAACACACACATTGTCTTCGGTATTTATTAACACTCCGAATAATATGCAGTCATACAGGGTTGTATCCTTGGTGCTGCTCTACGCCTCTGTGCCTTTGTCGCCAGATGATGTTGTTGTGGAGGTGCAATACAACCAAACAACAACAAAACAAAGCCTTATCTTTGTTCATCTACAGTGTAAAACCCAAACTACTTTACGCTGTGATGATTTCGGGTTGTATCGTCAGCTCCGCTGCTTGCTGTCATCTTCCGTTTTTGTATCATGAACATATATTACTGATGGGGAGACGAGGACAAATGGTCATTCGAATAGAAATTTTCACATTATGTGTGATTGTAGTTTAAAATGCGACAGTCCTAGAATGTACTCGGTCATCTAGTGTATAGGCTTTTAGAATCTCAAATGGACCGCCGTGACAGATGAACGGTCGATGGCATATGACATCAGTTGAATAAGTTCATCATCATGCGGGTTCCTGAGGTGCACTATTATGTCAACACACTACTCACACTATGTTCTACTCTATGGTCTATGGGAGGTAGCTCGTGTTGATGGGGTGGTATTCACAAAGACTCATGTTATATACGCCTATAAAAGAGTCAAAGTATTTATCTAAATTCGTTTGTTTTTCCAGCTGTTCCAGGCTAAATGTAAAAAAAAAAATTATATATATATTAAAATATATGGAAAAGGTGTTTTCTTCGGAGTACCACCACCACAGTGACAAGTAAAAGTACAGTGTAATACTACTGGGTTGAAAGCAGCATAGATTTCCCAGACATGATGTTTTTACACCTCAGACACAAGTTCCCCTGCACTCATTTATGTGGAAGACAAGCATACACACCTGGCGATCCCTGCACGGAGGAGTCTTATTTTGGTCTGAAGCTTCATGTGGGTTTTCAAATCCACGGCCTCTCCATCCTCGAATCGCACAGGAGCGCCGTACACGCTGCTCGCCGTCTCCGCTACACACACCGGCACACACTTGTTACTAATCATGTCAGACACCCTACTCTCATATCTTCACACATTTGATTTTGCTGAAGTGATTACAGTGAAACTGTAAGACATCCGAAAAGCTTAGTTTACTAATTAGACAGGATTTTGCAAGGATTTGTTTTTTTGTGGTGGTTGAGTTCAAAATCCTCGATTTTTCTGCAGCTTATTTCAAAATTTGCAGTGTCACTAGGTGAAATTGCATTCTTGATTGTTTTTTTTTAAACTCCTACCAGTGAATTACACAGGTAGTTATGTGCTATGATAACTTTACTCATGCATGTGACTTGTTGACCACTTGGGGCTGAACGCTCACTGTGATGGCATTAACGTGTCTTGGCCCAAATCTGCAGAAATAGAGAAAAATTACAAGCTCCTCTGATTATTGCAGCATTTGATCTGTTTTGCCTAATTTATGCCATTGCAAAAACCCTAGAGGAACTGATTGGGATCAGTTTACAAAAAATGTTTGTTGTCATTCAGCTTTTGTTGCGGTCACTGTTAATTTTAGCTATCTGTAACGCTAATAGTACAATTGGTTTGGATTTTTTTTTTGTTAGGGACTTTTCTTTTTAAATACATTTGAAACACTGAGTGGAAGAAAACACTAACAATTAAAGACCACGTTTGTTGTTGCTGAGCGTTTCGAAATAAACTACTCTATAAACACACGGACACTTTTGCTTAGCCCACTAACAAAAACCTCTCTCTAATTAACATTAACTAGTTTGTTAAGACTGTTCAGGTTTGAATGATTGAAATTCGCTCTACATCAGAATTAGCTGAGATGGACATAACAGATCAGAGATTATGCTGCTTCTGTAGCTACATTCCAGTTATAGTTTTAAAAAATATAATGCCATGTATATCATGTATAAAATCCCGGCGACTTATGAAGAGTCAGGATTAGCTCATAAAGGGTTAATAGATAGTTACCTGGAGTTAGCACGGGTGGCAGGCAGTCGTGTAGAAACTCTCGTGCTTTCTGATCCACAGCGGCGTCCACTGGAGCGTAGGAAGCTAACTTCTTCATTAAACCCTCCATCTGGGACAGGAATCGGTCTCTGCGTGGATCTTCCTAATCACACACATACAAACACGTGTCATAAAGCTTAAAGTGGGATGTCGCTGATAAAGATGCACCATTTCCAGACTTCATGACCTAATTAATCTCCATGAAATATAAAGAGATTTACGTTTATGGTGTATTTAAATTAATCGCACGTGTCAAACAAGAACAAAAGTACGACCAAACCGTCAGGATTATCAGCATTCCCACAGACTAAGCAAAGACTCCTTACAGCTAAACTACAGTGGAATTACACTCGACATCGCCAGCTTATAATCCACTGGAACGTCAGACAGAAAAAGTCCTGGGTCAGTATTTAGGAGTTTCTCCTAGTGACAAAATTCTCAGAAATGTGGTTGTTTCTCCTTAAAATTAAGGAGAAGATCCCAGTAAAGATAAAAGTTCTTCATAAAGCATCTTAAATCTTAAAAGAGCTCTTAAGGTCAAAAGGTGTTAGGAGTAGTGAGGAGGACTTTTAAAAGGCTTAGAGTTTCTTTAGCAGAAGAGAAAATGGCTGAAAGGTGAAGAGGGAGAAGAAATGTGTTGTATACAATATTTAATAATGATAGTGAGTTAATAAGATGATACAGATACTTGCACTGTGCAAGTCGTGGCCTAATGGTTAGAGTGTCTGACTCGTAATCCTAAGGTTGTGGGTTCGAGTCTCGGGCCGGCCACGACTGAGGTGCCCTTGAGAAAGGCACCGAACCCCCCAACTGCTCCCCGGGTGCCGCAGCATAAAATGGCTGCCCACTGCTCCGGGTGTGTGTTCACGGTGTGTGTGTGTGTGTTCACTGCTGTGTGTGTGCACTTTGTATGGGTCAAATGCAGAGAACGAATTCTGAGTATGGGTCACCGTACTTAGCCGTATGTCACGTCACTTTCATTTATAAACACACAGATTTTCGTGCACCTCTAATATGATCGGTCACGAGCGTAATCCCTACATGATATAGCCTCAAATATCTTAACATAGAGACAAAGTAAAGGCTTATAATAGACCAGATTTTAAAAGAGCTCCTATTTATTTTTTAATCGAGTTCGGTCTTGAATCGGTCTTAAGATAAGATTCCGAGTTAGAAATGTTTAAGATAAATTATGGGCTCTCTGAGATCAATCTTAGAATCTTCATAAATCCGGGACCTGAACTTTGAGCTGTAAAAGTTTTGATTGTTGAGGATTCTGCTTGTTAACGTGTTATGACTTAGCATTACTTCCATTTCTTGGCCTTGTGGGAAAGTGTAATGTAGGGTGAAAAGAGGATGACACCTTGTCAGAGTTCTGTACTCCCATGTAGGTGAGATAATCAAGAGGAAGTCCTTTTCGAAACTCCGCATCCTCCTCCACTGCCATTTCCAAAGCCGCTGGCATCACCTGAGAATCGATCGGAGAACTTAAAAACACGACAGCTCAAAAACCAGTCTTAAAAAAAAAAGAAAGATAAATAGATAAATGTGACAGGATGTACCTTCAGAAGCAGATCACCCCAGCTGTTCCTCTGGTATGAGGAGATGGTGATGTGTAGCGAGTGGGCGTCCGGGAGGCAGTTGCCCTGGTGAATAAACCCACGGGGGAAATACAGCAAATCACCCGGCTCCAGCACTACGTCCAGCACGGGCTTTCCGATCTCAGACTGACTGAAATTAGCTGAAGGAGACGAGGATTAGTGAAGATAAAATAGATGATTGCGTCTTTAAGATCCAAGTGAACCAGAATAAAAAATTGCTGCTTGGCAAGGACGTAACTTTGGTGTGGCATTGAAGTAAAAAATGACTTACGGCTTGACACAAGCGATAACACATCGTCTTCGGTTCTAGAGAAATGTACGACAGCGATATTAGTCTACGACGCTTAAAATAGATCATCATGACCTACTGAGAGGAGAGTGCTGACTCACCGGGGGTTATACACTCTCCAGTGCTTCTTGCCTTCCAACTGCACAATAAATGCTTCGATATCGTCGTAATGTGGTGCGAATCCCTGTGTTCCTGCTGGGGTTAAGTACCTTCACACACAAACACAGAGATTCAGCCAAACAAAAAGCAAACATTTCTGATTTCACTAATAGGGCTCAGGGTTTTCTGTGTTACTGACTGAAATCTGCCACATGTGACGTTTTCTCACACTGATTAAGAACTTCTCAATAATCAAGCTGAGAGAATGTAGAGCTATTTTTCAATTCAATTCATCTGGATAGCGCTTTCAAAAATGGAAATTCTCTCAAAGCAGCTTCACAGAAGTATAGAAACCGGATAAAAAAAAAGAAGTAAACTTTAAAATTAATTTACTATTTATCGCTAACATCGTGAGCAAGAATGAGGTGATGATGGCGAGGAAAAACTCCCTGAGACGATATGATGAAGAAACCTTGAGAAGAACCAGACTCAGAAGGGAACTAGTACTAGTACAAGCGTTTCCAAAGTCCCTGCTTAAGTGTTTTGCCTTAATCAGTGTTTCCGCTTACACGTTGGCTCCTGCCATGCTGCCGAACTTTTCCTGCAGGATGGACAGGACGTTCCACACGGTAGAGGAGAAGGCCTGAGGGTTCAGCATCCTCAGCGAGCAGCCGTTCTGAGAGCAAAAGAAAATCCAGATGATCAGGAAGTGAAGCATCCGAGCCACTCAGAATACGAACACAGATAAACAAGACAGAGCAAGAACACAGATAAAAGCTTCTTGACTTGACTTGGAAATACAGAACTGTGATTATCTTACAAACAGTTAAGATGAAACTTAAACACCATTCCCTCATACCTCATAGAAATTCCACACTGTGTAGGGCAGAGCTCTCCCTGGAGGATTGTGTGTCTCTCTCTTGCCGTTTGTGTAGCTCGTCACATCCAGATTTACTCCGTACTGGACATCATCCTGTAAAGCAGAACACAGAGGATTGCTACTAGAACAGATAACTGCTGTTCTAATCACCGGCCAGATTTAATTATTTGACCAATCGTTTTATTCCACTGACAATCACAGTTATTTGATAACAGCTACCATTTATTTACTTATGCACTAATAATAGTAGCATTTGCTCTGTAGTTTTGGGTCAGATTGTGGTGCCCCTGGAGCAGGGAAGTTTAAGGGCCTTGCTCAGGGGCCCAACGGTGGCAGCTTGGCAGTGCTGTGGCTTAAACCCCAATCCTCTGATCAATAACCCAGAGTCTTAACCAACTGAGCCATCGCTGCCCCAATAAAAATCAAAATTTTCATTCATTTTAAATGGAAATGACGAGCTGTTCATTTTATCCCTTAGCTACACTTATTGTTGTGGAACATCTTTGAAACAGGAATGTGCTTCCTGTCTTCGCTTACTTTACAACAGCTATAAACCTCTCTGCTTTTTCCTGACATGCAGCATTAATAGTTGGAATTTTAACTCACTATGCAATCGTGTTTATCTGTCTTATAGGTTAAAATGCTTATCAAGCAGAACAGGGAAGATCAATAGTTTTAAATACATCACGACATCCTCGATAATAGATAAAGCAATACTGAGGCATGGCGATATGTCATTACAGTGTAATGTCTGTTGTATTTTCTGGACTGTGATGCAGATGATCCGTTACATCAGGTAAAAAAAAAAAAAAAAAAACTTGTAGCATGAACTAATGTATGTGTTACTATGCTTGCATTAGCATTTCTCTTAGCTCTTGTCTTTATATCATGGAGCGCCAGCATTTTACGGTAAAGTCATGGAACGCTACGCTACATTTACCTGTAATATGTTACATTTACAGCATTTGGCAGATGCCCTTATCCAGAGTGACATACATAAGTGCTTAAATCTCTAACATTGGCTACATTAATGCTGGCTCACTATTAGCCAAAATCCTCAACCATGCTAAATGACCTTAGCATTAACACTGAAGTACTGAGAAGGCAAAAGCTCCTCTAAAGTGAATGACAGGTTTTCAATAGTTGAATTGCTGCTTGTCTAAGATAAAATTGTGCTTTGATTCTCCAAGATGTAAGTCGCAATGGTTAGATAGCAGATAATAAATTACGTTTCTCAAAATGCGGTCAAACTCTGCCGTTGAGAAAAGGCCATCATAGTAGTGTGGATTCTGGCGTCTGATCAAAAGGGGCTTCTTCTCCCAAGTGTCCCTAGTAGGGAGGAAAAAAAGACACAGAATTACAAATCGGTTTGATGATAAATTTGTCATTTCCACTTTCAAGTGGTGGCCAAGGGGACTCGGGCGAGGGAACTGGGGTAAGGAGCTCTGAGAAGGGAACGGAACGGAACTCAGGGATGTGGTAGCTTAGTTCGAATCCCAGGTCCACAAAGCTACCACCGCTGGGCCTGTGCCCAAGGCCTTTATCCCTCAACTGACCTGAAAATAATTAAGTTGCTATGGATAAGGTTGCCGTAAATGAATCGCTAAATCTTTTCAATTAATTTTAAATATACACACAGCACTTAGCCTACTCTACACTGGTCTGCAAAATTCCACGTATCTGTCTTGCAGAGTCTAGAAGAGGTTGGTCTAGAGAAGTGGTTGGTTTAGAGTTTCAGCCCTTAGTTCTGTGTTGTCCTTTTTAACTGTGTCTATATACTTTGTACTCATCAGCTACATACGATTGGTTTCAAATCAGCAAGAACTTTTCAGATCCCAGAAACTTAAAGAATATTAGAAAAGTTTAAAAGGGATTGATCTTATGCACTGATACGTTGATGTATGTGAATGAAGGCTGTACCTGAAAAAGGTTTTGGCTGTAACAGGATAAGTTATCCACTGAAACAGCATGTTCGCTCGCTCCCTGCTGTTGTCCACATCAGCCAGCTCAGTAAGAATTGTGTGAAGTGCGTCATTGCGTACGTGATCGGTCCCGTTCGCTGGTCGCTGCTCCTCCTGTAAGGTCATTTAAGTTCCAGCTTATCACTCGGGTATTTATCTTAAAGCATAGATATGGAGTTATGAGATATTTATAAGTCTGGACCCACTGACAGGTCCTGGGAGTTTAAGGGGTTAAACCTTGAGCTAAAGCACTCAAAAATGATCATTGGTACAGGGTTATGAACATACATTGACAAACTCATCATGATTTTCCTCCTGCTTTGTCTTTTTCTTGGCACTCATGGTTGGCTGTAGTCCATGCTGCTTCCTCTTCTTTTTTTTCTTTAATGGTGAAATGGAGGCCTGCAGATTAAAAAAAAAAAGATTTCAAAACAAGATCAGATTTTTTATTTATTTATATTTTTTTAAAGCTTATACAATTCTGACCAGCTGATACACTGTAAGTACAAACAGTAATAGTAAATAGTTCATTTTTTCTAAATAGTTAACAATAACTACCAAAAAACATCATTAAGAATCACCATTATGCGGAGCTGAGTGAAGCACAATTATTTTATAAGTCAGTAAGAAATGTCAAGGCCTAATTTACTTACCTTTTGCTTAAAATAGAACAATTCACTTCACCGTCTCCTATGATAAGTCTCTTTCATAAAGACGTCTTACAGGTATATGACACCTCGGGCATTAAACGCAGCTGAGATTAAAGCACATTTAGTGATTTTTGCTGCTTGAGGGAACTTTGTGGAACTGTATTCTGTTATTTACCTATATAATGTCTTCATTCTGTCCTAAAACCAAACAAACAGTTCATATAAACCCACATGATGTGTAGTGATTGGAATGAATAAATAAATAAATACATGAGCCAATATCATGAGTGACAATGTCTTATGTGACTTTATTCCCATGTGTAATGCAAACATCCAGCTTTGTAGGAAACCGTGTAGTTACACGTCACGTACATTTTTAGATGTTTGATATCACAATAATATCGAAAACCGCGATAAAATGTCCTAATAAAAGCATGAATTGCTCACACAGTGTTGTCTTACTGTGAAAAGTAAATAAGGAATGGAATGTTTTACCAAAAACATGTAAACACTTTAACCACAACAGTAAAGTTAAATAAAGTATTTAAAAAAAGGTATTTTTAATAATTTGTAGTTTAAAATGCTGTTTTGCTTTATTGGTGTATAGATATAGCTTTGCTCCACACTGCTAGCATTAACCACATAACAACAACTAAAAAGACATAAAGCCTGCTTCGACTAATAGTACACATTCGATATACAATATTAAAACTAATATACCTGTGTATGTGCAGTCTTTTCTTTTAATGACTGGTAATAAGCAAACGCTGACTTGTTTCTCTCCATGCTGCTACCAGCACCAACACGAGACAAGGTTGCCAGATCCGGAAAATCCCCATTTTGTTGGAGCGAACCACAGTTTCACACATCACCCCGATAAAAAAAAAAAACGAATTCCTTAAATATATAATAATCTTGTTTATAAAATAAATAACACAACATATAACATTTAAATATATTGCTGACTTTTCTATTAACCATTCTAAATCCCTAAGTAATTTAAGAGAGACTTTTTAACTTATCAGTCATTTTCTTCCCCCCATTATGCAATTTAATGGTATGATCCATCTCTATGCTAACATTTAACGATATTCTGTAAAACATGACAAAACTAATGCAACAGCTACGTATTTAATTCATATTGAATACATTATTAAATCTGAATTTTAAAACACTTAGAGTCTGTATCTGTAACAACACAAAAAAGTTAAGGTTGGATGTAAAAGTAATAAAAAACTGGATTATATTGAAATTGGCAACACAGACCACGGCGTTTCTTCGACGTTTAAATTAAACTTTGTTTCTTTACCCCCACCTAGCGTATCGGAGGTTAACGACAGTTCATGTAATAGCTAATTTGTTACGATGTATTTTTTTTATTTAACGTATAAAAAAATATATCGTTTAAAATGTCAACCGTTTCTGAAGTCAAAAATGTCGATATTGTCGTTCTGATTTATTTTCTTTAAACTGATTTTAATTAAACAGCACATAATTTAGTTGTTGACGTTTTTAACCGCTAGATGGCGCCATTTTGACGGTTAAAAGACCTATCTAACTTTACCCAGAATTCATCACGGCTAGTGTTTGCATAGCTGATTTAACAATGCAGCAGCGCTGCGTTATTTTTTTTCTTCACCCGTATTTCTAAAGATTCCACCTCCTTTTATTTGAATGGGTGCTATGTCGTAGAGGGAGCAGTGTTAACCAACCAAATCTCAGAGGTTGAATGAGATGAACCAATCATCGTGTAGGAAGGGCGGGACCTGTCGGAATACGGTTGGGGAAAACACAACGCAGGGCTGATTTTGGCGTTTACCATACCGTGTAGCTTTTCAAGGCAAAACTAACGGGGTAAAAACAAGCGGATGCGGATGCACGGATTTCTGCCATGCAAAATATCCAGGTCGATTCATCAGATTAAGAACACCGTTTTCACGGAATTGCCCTGGTGTAGTTTAATGTCCGCGTGCACGAGCTCCAGACCGGGTAAGAAGCCGAGCTGCTAAGTGCGCTAGCGGGTTAGCATTAAGCTAAGAGCTAACTGCGTTTCTGGGTTATTTAGGAATTGTGTGTGTGTTTGTGTGTGTGTGTGTGTGTGTGTGTGTGTGTGTGTGTGAGAGAGAGAGAGAGAGAGAGAGAGAGAGAGAGAGAGAGAGAGAGAAATTATACAATAAGCAGTAAACAGTAAATAACAGTAATAACAATAAACAGCTTCTTATTTACTCTCATAGTGAAAAATGTTAATGAAACTGTAGCGTTAAAGCGTTTAGTGCTTATTGCGGTTTGATGAATGTGTATAATGTTTTTATACTATAAGCTTTTATATATACATTCTGGACAGGAGAGGATAGAAGACTAGAATGTACTGCACACACACACACACACACACACACACACACACACACACACACACACACATATACATATATATGTGTGTGTGTGTGTGTGTGTGTGTGTGTGTGTGTGTGCAGTGCATTCTAGTCTTCTATCCTCTCCTGTCCAGAATCCAGCACAGTTCTGACTCCCACTGACACCTAGACATTGCTCACTGTGCTGGACTCTGGACATGATGACCCCCTGCAGATTGTATAGTTAAGTCTGTCTGGACCTAAATGACTAGTACTGGACTTAATCAGCACTGAGGACTTTGCTGAGTGCTTTTCAGAAGTCATAAATGTAGATCTCGAGACCTGTATTTAGCGCCTTCACCTGTCTCAGAAACAAGTAGTAGTATGAATCACTGAAATCACTTACAGCGTCACTCAGTGATTTCATACGGATACATAAATAGTGCTAAAAACTGCTCAAGGAAAACTGCTCAAGACTTGACAAGACAAGATTTTCTTTCCCACAGTTACTTACAAGATTAAAAGTCCTCAGGGTTAAAAGAGCTGCAGGTAATGTTCAAGTCTGACATCAGGATGTGAAATAGTGTGCATTAACAGTGATTTTGACCCTGACGTGGTCGGTTGTTTGTGCCAGTCGGCCTTTTCGGAAGCTGTCCATCTCCTGAAAAACTCTTTCACAGGAAAATAATGTCTGGACTGGAAAGGAAGGTTTTGCTACTAAAAGCAACCACTCTTTACAATCACGGTGCCTGAAAAGCTTTTCTGAATGCACATCATGTCAGACCTTCATGCAGACGGACTAAGAGCAGAAGACCACATAGGCTTTCACTTCTGCCAGAAATCTAGACAGGACACTTAAAGATTGGAAAATGTCACCTGGTGTTTTTGACTGTCCCGTTTCACTAAACCTGTGCTGTCTGTAGCCTCTTGAGTGATGACTTTTGATGACTCTTTATTGTGTTGTGGTGCTTCCACATGATTACTGTGTGACAGGTATTAAATTAGCCTCTGAGTGTGTCTAGGGTCCAGGTAATACTAACTGCATCTTTGTTCAGAAATAATTGTAGAAGTTGTAAAAATTATGGCCTAAAAATGTGAAATTCACACACATGGGATGGAATGGGACATTCTGTTATCTGTGTTAACAAAGACGAGGAATTAAACACTTACAGTGCACGGAGGTAGAGAAAAACAGTCAAGCTCAGTGTGTGACCTGACACAAAGTATTTGCACAGCACATTTTGAAGTCTTCTATTCCTCATACACAACTCCAATGTCAATTATCTCTATTTTATTTATTAAAGAAAGACTTGTGGTTTGCGGCACATCGGCGAAGCTAGTTAGTTTCTGTTGTCACTTAGAATAGTCGCTCGCTTGAATAGTTTTCCCTTTTTCACTCCTCTCTCTCTCTCTCTCTCTCTCTCTCTCTCTCTCTCTCTCTCTGTCTGTCTTTCTCTGTCTTTCTCTATCTCTCTCTCTGTGTGTCTCTCTCTCTCTGTCTCTTTCTCTGTCTCTCTTTCTCTCTCTCTCTCTCTCATTCTCTCTGTTTGCCCAACCCCCCTCCCCTCACATTGTGTCAGAAAAATTGTCAGTTTTTTCCCTCCAGTTTACAGTTCTTCCAAAAATGCTAAATAAATTACTTTTCCTTTTTTTAATCCATAAATGGATGTTTTAATCGTCGGCGGAGCCTCCGCTATTCCAGTCTGTGATCTGTTACTATAGAACGAGCTGCTGTGAGACTAAATGAATCTCATTTTCTCACCAAACAAATCGGAGAATTAATGACAGTGTGGTTTAATTGTTTTTCTATGCATCGCTGCTGTCATGTTTAATGACTCACATATTTATATTGTTGATTGTAAATCATGTTACATAATTAACCAAAGGTGAGTGTTTGTGTCAGGAGTTTAATTACACTCTCACACACAGTCCTTAAACCTGAAAAGCTGGGTGTGTTGTGATGAGAAGTTTGTTTCTCTCTCTGGTCCTCAGTTTGTTTTTCTGCTTGTGACTGACCTGAGCTCGTGTTTGAGTGTTTATGAATCACTGAAATCACTTACAGCGTCACTCAGTGATTCATACGGATACATAAATAGCGCTCAAAACTGCTCAAGGTAAAACTGCTCAAGACTTGACAAGACAAGATTTTCTTTCCCACAGTTACTTACAAGATTAAAAGTCCTCAGGGTTAAAAGAGCTGTAGGTAATGTTCAAGTCTGACATCAGGATGTGAAATAGTGTGCATTAACAGTGATTTTGACCCTGACGTGAGAGCGTGCGAGTGCCTGCTGCACGAGAGATTGTTATTTGATTGTGTATTATTTGTCTTGCACAACACTGCAGTTAAATCTGATTGGTCGGATGGTGCACATTATTTAGAAAAATACACTTTATATTGATATTATAGATTCTATAGTAACAGCTCATACCCAGAGACTTGTCCTGCTTATACGCTGCTTATACGAGGATTGTAATAAACAGAAATGAATGCTGTCTTATTTACTAAAACAAAACGAAGCGTATTTGTATGTGTGACTTTTTACTCTTGGGAGAACTTGTTTCTCGGATGTTCCACAACGTTAAAATATCGATATTTTTCTAGAAACCATTTAAAACATTTTTCGTACATTAAATATGAACCATCTTCAGATTAAGTTCTCTGGGCTTCTGTCACGTAGTGTATAACGTGGTGTCAGATGTTGGGATTTCTGATGTCAGTACAGTGTAGTATTGTGCATGCTACATATCGTCATGTTTTACTTAAACGATTGTCGGCTCTTGGCTAGTCTCATGTCAGATGCAATACATTTAAACCCTGATTTTATTTGAGGAATTGTATAAATGTGAGCAGGTAAGATTACTTTTCTGTCATTTGGCAGGTGAAGAGTTGTGAAGCAGAACGTTTGTGTGGGTTAAAATGATGAGAAACGTGTCCTGAATGCACCTGTTTGCAGGATAAGTGTGTAAGAGAAAAATGACTGTCCCTGTAGTCTTACAGGCGATAAGCAAGGATGCTGTGGGTAGGGTTGCAAACGGGCGGAAAGTTTTCGGTAAGTTTCCACGGGAACTTAATCTGGGGAATTTTGAAAATATTCCAAATTGGAAACTTTACAGGAATTTATGGGAGTTATTTGGAAATGTAGGGAAATGTATATAAACTATATCATATACAAATGTAATACAAATGAAAAAATGACGTCTTGACTGATTTAATTGTAAGTAGTAACTTTAAACGATCCTTTCATTGAGTAACATCATAAACTTAATACTTGTAATAAACATATTTCCCTATGATTGCTGTAATCTATTCTAATTAGTAAGATAGTTATTAAGTTTAGGTATTGGGTACAATAAAGAATATAGAATAAGGTAATGCAGAATACGGCATTAATATGTCCTTAATAAGTACTAATAAATGGCCAATATTCTAGTAATATTCATGCTAATAAACAACTAGTTAAATGACCCTAAAATAAAGTGTTACTGTGCGTGTTATGGAAGAATGCAAATAAATGCAGGGGGTTTGGCCTCAATGGCTCTCCAGTAAGCAGTGTGCAAGTGACCGAGGAACGCAGGGTACAAATTCAACTTAAATTGCATTAAATCTTGTTGTTTTAAACAAAATTATGCTGTATGATTTTTTTAACTACATTTAAGTTCATTGTTATAGGCAACTCTGCATTTTTTTTTTAATAATTCCCAGTTTATTCCCATATATTCCCGTTAATTCCCATGGAAAGTTTCCATCCTTGAAAATTCCCAGAATTTTGCAACCCTCGCCGTGGGCGGGTAAGTGCGGGTAAGTGCGTGCTCGCAAGTGAGTGTCGCCTCTTGGACAGGACCCTAGTTTGAATTAGACTATTGAACAGCTGAAATTCCTCTTTTTATCTAAAAAAATAAGAGGGAGAAATTCTCTGCTTCAGTCTTTTTTTTTCTCTCCATCTGCCCAGTTCTCCCTCTCCAAAAACACCATCCTGCTTTTTTTCCCTCCGATTCTTAAGAAAATTGCTCATCATCTGTTCACACACTAAAGCAAAAGCGGTTATTTTCTGCATGGTTATTAAGACCACATGATCTCTCATGGTCCAGATTTGGGTTTTATTTATATTTTCCTTCTGTTTTAAACTAGCACGTCTACTCAGGCTTGCAGTAACCCAGCTACACGAGCAGCACCGTTCATGTACGCAGTGTGCCATGTTTCTAAAAGTGTAAGATTTTAAAATCTCCATCATGAAGGTCAGAGACAAAACTCCAGCACCGGAACACCATCACTGACCAAGTTCCTGACCGATGTTGAGGAGGCTGTGAAGATGTGGAGCTCTAGAAATGGCCAAAACTGGGGATCACAATGCTCTATGTAGACTGATGATAACAAAGGATATTTCTCTTTTATTTCTAAGAAACATTGACGCCAAAGTAACACCATCTGTCTGTTACTCGAAGCACCGTCATGTTGCCTCACACACTGCCCCCTCTGTTTATGTTGCTATTCTGTCATCCACAAGCAGGACATTTTTTGGACGTGAACAGTCAACGCTCTGATCGAAAGCAGGAAGCACACAACAGCTGGCTGCACAGTTAAAACAAGTACATCGACTGCGTTTAATTAAAAAACACGAGCAGAAAAGGTTTTTAAAAAGAATTTTGTAGGGTTTTGCACATGGGGAAGAAGCACGATGCTCAAACGTAATACAATAAAATTTGCCATCTCGTACCAGACGTGTCATTAGTATGAAGGTTTACAGACAAAAAGATTTTTTTAAAGTGTGTTTACAGCTGCGTTTTCTGTCTGCGGACCCAAAAACGGACACAAATCACGCATCAAGTCGGTTTGTTTACGCAAACGTGCGCCTGCCAAAATTTCGGACGGGAAAGAAAATCTCTTTTCCAAGCGAATGTCCGTCGTCTCGTGAGTTGCAACTTTGTCACACGCCTTTTGTTGCACAGAAACCTGTCAATCACTGAGTAAACTCTTAAGACCTGTTTGTAGTCGGAAGCGACGTCCGTTACGTTCGGGCGCGTTTTAAAGCACCTATAAGAGGAACTTTTTGCTTTGGAAAATACTTCCATACTTTCCTGTTGTGTTTGTTTCCAAGAAATCTTTGCATTTATTTATCGACCGGTGTTTCAACTTACAGGTTTAGTGACATGTTGAAGAGCAATGCTGCAAATTATAGCTTGTTGAGATGGAAAACTGATCATTACATGCATAGCTATGTGCGGTTTCTTTTTTCTTTTTTTTTTTATCCTCACAGACCTTTTTTTTAATTTTAATTTATTGAAATGAATGTTGTTTTAACGAGTGCTGCATTAAAATTCAGATGCAGCTGTCTGCACTTAGTGAAGCATCATCTGCATTTCTGCTCTTCAGTAAATGCCGCTATCTTCTATGCCATCTATTTGAAAAAAGCCTGGATTTGGACAGATTTGGGAATGTAGCACATGCAAGATTTGGGTCATATCGATGTGTGTGGGTTTTGTGTCGTGGATGGGTGGTTGTGATGGTGTGTGTGTGTGTGGTTGTGTAGGTTGGATGAATTCTGCATTGCTCTGGGAATTTATAATTAGACAATGCCACATGTGATTAAGGACAGAAAGTTTACTGTTGAGGGAATTAAGTTACATGAACACTTTTGTCGCTGGGATGAAACTCATAAGGAGATGAAACTGTATCGAGGTTCCTTTTGGACTATTTAGTCGACTATCCAGTCGTTAAAGAAGTTACGTTCATCCGCATTCCCAATCATCCGATCTGAATATCCGTCATTGTCTCATAGACCCCCAAAGATCCGATCTGTACCGTGTTCTTATCCAGTCTACGTCCTCCAGTATCAAGTCGGATGAGGACGGAGGACGTAGATGGGTGTCTTCCGTCGTGGTCCGATATGCATCTCCATTATCTGATCCAGTCTGTGTCCTATCTTCATTCAGTCTGTGCTTCTGATCTGTCTCCATCCTTATATGTTTTGTGGCCTGTATCGACTTTCATTATGATCTGAACTGTGATCCCGTTGTCCAAACTCTTCCCCACATTGTGCCAACTCCATCGTTGTCTGATCTGTGCTTCCATCTTTGTCCTGTTTGTGACCCTGTCATTATCCAGCCTGTACCCTCTGGTTTCCCTTCTGCCTTTGTCTTATTGCCCCCCCCAAACACACACACACACGCACACACACACACACACAGGATTAGTATTTCATTTCATTTCCAATCCGGTACATGATGTTTTTGTGTTCAATTTGTCCTGGATTGTGGTTTAGTTTAAATCAGTTTTACTCTTTGTCTTTGTGCCTTTTTAGGCCTAATTCTGTACCTTTTCCCAGCGAGTTGCATCAGAGTTGGTGGAATAGATCACAGTTCCGTTTTTTAAAACCCTCAGGTATAAGGAATCGAGCGACTCTCTGCACCAGAATTTATAATATTATCGATTATTCTCTTATATCTTCATTTTGTTATGATTTTCAGCTCGAGCAAAGATGCTGTTGAAGGTCGACCTTGTTGCAGAGCGTAAAACTTCACGCACTCGATTCAGCCTCTAGCCATGCGTCTGTCATATCGTCTTGAGCTCCGTGTCAGTGACATGTGACGTGTTTTCACATCGCTCACTTAGCAAAGGCCCAGCTAAACGTTACGGCTTGTTCGACCGCCGCAGAGCTAAAAGGAATTTCCGACATTTTCTAGCTAGTCTGTTTGAATAAATCATGTTTTATTTGTAACGCCTTTGGGAATTGCAGATCTTCTGGTTTTCCTCTGACCGTTTACACGCTCATGTTTAAACACGTTAGCCTTTTTGAATCTTTTAGTGAAAATGTATACAGCGTTGAACAGGCATCAGATTCGTTATCACTGGCTTTCTGTTAGTGTTGTCCGTGTTAAGTAGGCTTAAGTTAATCAGATATTATGTCCTTTATCTCATTCCTGTCGTGTGATTCGAGCATGAAAAAAACTTCTGATTATAAATACAATAAAATCTGTGGATTGTCTTTTGGTGTAAATAAGTATGTGAGGTTACAGGATGTCTGTAGTGGCCTGCGATCGACTAGCATCCCACCGAAGGTGTATTTCCACCTCGTTACCATCGATTGGCTTCTGATGCCTCGTGACCCTGAGCAGACTAAAGCTGTTACCGAAGATTAAAAAAAAAATGAACGATCGGCCTGTTCATTTTCTTTAGTTTCTTCCTCTCCAGATATAACTATATAACCGTCTCAGAGCTGGAAATAAGTCCGCAGCCATACGTCTTTACGTTCTCTGTAACAAAACGAGCCGAACGTGAGGTTTCTCCTGCTTTCTGATTCTGCTCGAAACTTATTCTGAGCACTCAGCATGTCTGCTGAACAGGGTTAGACTTCTAGAAATGCACTTCCTAAATGGTTTCATGGTCCCTTGACATTTCTTAGAGGGGGAAAAAAAAGCTTCTATTGTAAAATGTCCAAAAATACCAATCCTCCATCTGGTTTCTACACCATTTCAGGGAAACTGCTCACAGATAATGAATCAGACAATAGCTCATTTTGTAGCTTTGTTGCAGGCCATTAAGGGTTGCACTGAAGTCACAAACTCACCCAGCTCTTATCTTTTTTTTGCCACACTCGATTTTTTTTTTACTTTCTCTAATCGCTAAATGCCACCGAGGGAGAAAAATACATTTCCAAATGAAACAAATAGTCATCTTGAGCCCCATCTGTAGCAAGTCATTTCCAGTGTAAAGGCCATGAAGGCTGGGCAGATGGATGTGCGCTCAAAAGAAAGCCTCTCTGTGAAAGCCCACCGGGGCTCTTAGGACGGACAGACAAATACAGAGGATGTGACAGAAACTTGGCTAGATGCAGAAAATTAAAAGTTCTATACCTAAAAGAATAATAAAAAAATAAAAACTGTAGATTTTTCAATCGCTTTTAAGGGAGTCTTGAACTGGCCCCAGCTCACTCGTGCCCTACACTACACTACACCAAAATGTGCCCTGTCCATTGGCTGATGCGCTGCACCGCTAATACATTGATACATCCTAGTAGGGACGTGATTTAACCCTTTACTAGAAATGCTAGCGGACGCCTTCCTCCTAGTAGTGGGACACACGAACAAGCAGACTGCTTTGCATGTCTTTTACTTTTCGGACCTGCTGCTAACGAGGCTCCAGAAAAGAGGGTTTGAAATCAGAAAGCCATCAAAATATTGTGCAGTCATAACGTGTGTGTGCCTGTGTGTGTGTGTGTCTGTGTGTGTGTGTGTGTCTGTGTGTGTGTGTGTGTCTGTGTGTGTGTGTATAGAGACAGACAGCTGCAAGTTAAGTGATAGGTACATGTGGACGGAGATCTGGACGAAAAAGAGAAAGTATAGAGTAGAATAGATGAACAAGAGAACAGCTGTTTTTTGCTCTTCCCAGCTGCGCTCTTCTCCAAGCTCTTGATGAATCCAGCTGCTCTCTTCTCACATGTATTTGCCAGTGGGAGGTTCAAAAATATGGAGCTATTTAAAAATGCAGCATGGTGTGTGTGTGTGTGTGTGTGTGTTTATTTTTTGGTTAATGTCAAGGAATTCTCTGAGGAACATGAAAATGTAACATAGGGCTGGGTGATATGACTGAAAACTGTATCACGATATCAGTGTTTCATATTGATCGATATCGATAATTATTACATTTTTATGACCCATTTAAAATAAGGACCAGGAGAAAAATATATTACATTTAAACATTTTTATTTTAAACTTAACCTTCCTCTGATCATAATCCCCTCAGTTATTAAGACAGAAATGTCAACCAGGAAAACTCAAATAATTAAAATGTAAACATAAGTCTAAAGTCACAATGAACACTTAACTATTATCTCTTAATATTTAAGGTGCAAAATGTAAGAAATGCTTAATAAAGTGTAATAAAATAGTGCAAAGTGTTAAATATAAACATAGAGAATATTTTTACCACCAGTCTTTATTATTTTTATATTATTTATTATTTATTTACTTACATTTATTATTTATTTCTTTAATTTAATTTATAAATTTATTATTTCTTTCTTTATTTCTTTCTTTATTGTTTTTTATACATATATTATTTATTATTATTAGTCTTTATAGGTATTACCAGTCTTGGCAGGGACGACTACAGACGACATTGGTATGACTACGGTCAGACTTGTAATATCCAAAAGAACAACCATACTTGCGAGCTGACTTTTCCTCTTTTATTTACAATTTCCTCGCTCACTGCGGCTCATTTTAATTTTTATCGAACACTTTTTATTGATATCGATCACATGTCTAAAGCGATTCATATCATTATGGTTTTAATGTATACCGTTAATAAAACGTTTCTATAACCACCGCTTATCCAGTTTATCAGAATTTCTGCCATTATTTTGAGAGTATGACTGATGCAATATGTTTTCTGTCATTTTATTAACTCGGTTGCATTCTAGCATTTTAGTGTAGAGACATTACATCTTAACGGTCGTTATTTCCATTATAATTGTGATGCAAGAGCTGATTATCTGCACAAGAGTAATGTCAGGCCTATTGGCAGTGCTGCATGAGAATTCATTACGCATTACTGTGTTACGGTTATGTTTAGCTGCCACTCTCTCAATAAGGGCTTGGCAGAACAAATGCTCCTGTTTAACACAGCTGGTTAAACATTGGCTCAGTTTGCTTCCAGTTTAGTTTCCACATGGGCACCAGGGATGGAAGGCACTCTCACAGTTCCTTGTTTCTTCTCTTGATCCCTTTCTCTCTTTCTTGGTAAACTACTTCCAATGCATTAAGCGTTCAAAATTTTAAGAGAGTCTTGTCTTGTTACTTCTTGTAGGGATGGAAAAGGTTATGTTTCCATTTTTATCTCCGTCTCTGTGCTATCGGACAGAACGTGGCAGACTCCCAAGACTAGCTGGACCAGATGGCGTTTCGTTTGGCCTTTGAACTCTGCCAGCTAAAAACATGGGCTTGTTTATTTGTTTTCTACTTTTTTGGCATATCGAAAGGTAGAAACTCTGTACACAGTCATCGTGTTTGCTTTTCAAGAGGCTAAAAACCTAACAAAAACATGTTTGTTATAAGGTCTTGGGGAACCTTTTGACATTTATAGTTTCGGGAATTTGACTAACGTTTAATGAGAAATCACTAGCAAAGTTTGTCACTAACAGAAGTAGCTGCGTTACCGACACCTGGGACTAACCGAGGACGCCGAGATAATGAAACTTGCATGACATTATGCGTGTGAGCTGATCTACTAAAGTTCACAGCACCAACCAAGTCAGACGTGCTGTAAAATTGGCAACTTGTTCCCCTGTCTGAAGAATTGTCCTGTTTTGGACAGAATTTATTCCCTTAATCTTATGCAGCTTCATAACCCACAGTATTGTGGTCTAACATCAAAGACCCCAACTAAGACGTTACGTCAAAAATAACCGAACCAAACCAAGTGCTTCTCTGAGAACTGATGATCCTGTTAGTGTTGGTCTACTGCCCAGTGTCTGTTTTGAACACATCTGTTCTATCAGTACAATACATTATTGTTTCTGCCACATTAATCATGCACCTGGAGTATGTAGTGTGATCGTGCGTTCTCACACTAGAAGCTTTCTGATTTAATAATGCAGTAGAATTTCAGGTTGCAAGCGTGGTGTTTGCCCACACAACACTGTATCCCACAAACATGTTTGGCTCGGTCTTCTTAAAGCTGCAGCATTAACTAAATTATGTGTTACTGTTGAATCTACAGTATTTCTCAGTGTTTGTGAATAATGTTTAAAGACCTAATAAGTTGTTACTTGTTTGACTCAACATGTTTTAGGTTTTAGCAGATTGGAGTGAAAGGCCTTAAGGCATTGATTTCCTTTGATACTCTAATGTTAGGCTAGAAAAGACCTGGAGAAGCTACAGTACATTACAGCTATATGTATACTGTTTGGATTACCGATTAACTACGGGGCTTTTTACACCTGGTCACTTCATGTGTTTTCTGTGATCAGATAGCTATCAGATGGTAAAAAGACCAGGTCTAAACGCCCTCCGAAACGTTTTTGAGACGGATATAAATCCCATCGTTCAAACCACTTCAGGAGGTGGTCTGGGACGCATTTCAGATGAAACTGGAGAGGTGTAAATGCATGTGGTTGTTGAAGCCACATACGTCAGTGCTATACTCCTCCCAAATGGAAGTACGTCAATCGCAGGTGATCTTTCACCCAGGAGTCTCGTTGGGTCTTAAAATGCACTGCTACTGCCAGCGAAAATGCAGCAAACAGTAAATGATGCTTTTGTGGCATAATCGTCTTCTTTTTGATTGCATTTTGAAAACCGCATACACCAAAGCCGATTCGCCAAGACGCATTTATGTGGCCTAATGTAAATGGACAGTTTTAACAAATCAGGTAGCTATCGGATCTGAGAAAACATACAGTATGAATTGACCAGGTGTAAAAAGGCCCTTAATATATACATTGTTGATCCTGAAAACCGCACATCAGAATTCTGCTATCCTACATGTAAATATGTGTACAGAAGAGCTAGGACTTTTCTACAGGCAAATCCTATACAGCTTCCTGTATATATGAATGTTTTCATTTAGAATTTCTTTTAGCTTTAGGTATCAAGAGGCTATTCAAATGACTTTTCTGACGTTAGTATTTTACCGAACGCTAGAGTTACGAAAATGACACTAAAACGAGCCAGAATAGTAATGATCAAAACAATCAATGGCGTCTTCTGCGTTTACTTAAATTTGGCTTAGTTATAAGCCGTAGTTAACTTAAGACTTTCAGTTAAAGGATAACTTAAGATATTATGTTGTATTATCGTATTAGATATTAGTAGTATAGCTAATAATATGGGACTGTTCAAATTTCTGTCCAGTTTTATGGCTTAGTAGCATTAAGTATCAAATGATATGAAACTTACTGACTTAATATGTCTCTGTTCTCTGGACACTCTGCAAAGCATGAATAATGAGCTCATGAGTCCATATGGCGCGCTCCTATACTACCCAGCGGGGTAGCAGGTGCAGCTGTCATGTCACAAACTGCTTTGCTGCAGAGCAATTCACTAAATCGTCCTAAGCTGTCGGAAGTAGGATTTGTTAATGGCTGCATGAAAAAAAAACCCCGAACCTAATATAATGCAAGCTGTAAATGAATTTTCAAGATTGTACATATGCTTTAGAAGCATGCACTAGCAACATTCACTTTTAATGATCTGTCTGACATTTATCATGTTGTATGATTCTCTCTTGTAGATTGGACGCTGCATTAAAGGAACGCTGGATGGTTCACAGACCATGAGTGGCTGGAAAACATATTACAGCCATCGTGGCAAGATTCTGCCGAGTTGAAGAACGGCTCTGCCAAACAGAATGATGAAGATACCGTAGTACTAAACATGTGCTCATCTTTGATTTCGACAAGAGGCTCGCAGTTCTTGCCACGGTCCAAGGTCTCATGTACATCTCTGGATAGATTTGGAGTGTGGTTGCATAGCATAGAAAAATACAGCATTATGTTTGAACTGCATGCTCTTGAAGATGAAGTTTGCTTTTATTTAAAGTCTAAGTGAAGATGAGATTTCTGTCTTTACTTTTCATTTTTTGTCTATCTACACATGCTTACACAACATAGATTGCATTATGGCTGCTGACTCTCCCCAGCACCTTTATTTAACTGCTTGGTGTGGTGGAGAGTGACGTTTGGACGATGCAGCGAAACGGAGGTGTCACGGGGAATGGCAGCCAGCCATGGATGTTCCGGAGGGTTCGACTGACATGGCTCAGTTTTATGCTCTTTTTCATATTGGTTTTCTTCCCACTCATTGCACATTACTACCTCACCACAATTGATGAGGCAGGTGGTCCAGACAAACGCATTTTTGGCCCACGACCTGGTGGTGAACTATGTGAGGCAAAACATGTGCAAGACCTGTGTCGTATACGCGAATCAGTGAGCGAAGAGCTGCTTCAGCTGGAAGCCAAGCGGCAAGAGCTCAACGGTGAAATAGCCCGTCTCAATTTGCGAATTGATGCCTGTAAGCGTAGCATCGACAGTGCCAAACAGGACTTGTTACAACTCAAAAATGTTATCAGCCAGACAGAACACTCTTATAAGGAACTCATGGCTCAGAATCAGCCAAAACTATCATTGCCAGTTAGACTATTACCGGACAAGGATGATCCAGGTCTCCCGCCTCCACGGTCCGTACAGGCCTGTCGCTTGCATAATTGTTTTGATTACGCCAGATGTCCACTTACATCGGGGTTCCCAGTATATGTTTATGACACAGGGTCATATCCTTGGGGAGACAATATTGACCCATTGATCAAGCAAGCTTTTGTATCTTCTGTTAAAAGCAGTGTTTATGTGACAGATAATCCAAATATTGCTTGTCTTTATGTGGTGCTTGTTGGAGAAATACAAGATCATTCACCTTCTCCAGCTGGCTTGGAAAAGCAGTTAAAAGCATTGCCTTATTGGAGGTCAGATGGTCATAATCACCTGTTGGTTCAACTGTCCAGGAAGTCGTTAACTCAGAACTTCTTGTACAATGTAAGTACAGGCCGAGCAGCTATAGCACAGTCTACCTTCCTTCAGCGACAATATAGAGAGGGTTTTGACCTGGTAGTGTCTCCACTGGTCCATGCTCTCTCCGAGCCCAACTTTCTGGAGCTGCCACCACAGGTTCCAGTGAAAAGGAAGTATCTGTTTACCTTTCAAGGAGAGAAGGTGGAATCTCTGAGGAGTAGCCTGCTGGAAGCACCACCACAGTCCTTTGAGGAAGAAATGGAGGGAGATCCGCCAGCTGATTATGATGATCGCATCATTGGCACCCTTAAAGCGGTACAAGACAGTCACCTAGACCAGGTACTTGTGGAATTTACTTGCAAGAACCGACCAAAGCCCAGTCTACCGACTGAATGGGCCCTGTGTGGGGAGCGTGAGGATCGCTTGGAAGTGTTAAAAGCATCTACGTTTGCTTTGGTGATTTCTCCAGGCGATGGGCAGCTCATAGCAACAGCAGGGTGCAACATGCGCTTGTTTGAGGCCCTAGAGGTTGGGGCCATCCCTGTGGTTCTCGGCGACCACTC
This sequence comes from Tachysurus fulvidraco, assembly GCF_022655615.1. Lineage (NCBI taxonomy): Eukaryota > Metazoa > Chordata > Actinopteri > Siluriformes > Bagridae > Tachysurus > Tachysurus fulvidraco. Next base: position 13,121,472 of record NC_062533.1, read on the forward strand.
AAAGTTACCATATCACCATCTAATTCGATGGAGTGAGGCAGCTATCATGGTACCTAAGCCACGCATAACAGAGTTGCACTTTCTATTGAGGAGCCTATCAGACAACGATTTATTGGCCATGCGGCGGCAAGGTCGATTCCTTTGGGAAACATACTTTTCCACTTCTGAGAGTATCTTCAATACCATTTTGGCCAGTATACGAACCAGCATTCAAATACCAGCATCACCCATAAAAGAGGAACCTGCCCAGGAGATTCCCCACAAAGCTGGAAAGATGGCAGGAACAGATGCCAATTTGGCTGACAATGGGGACCTGGACCTTGGTCCAGTAGAGACTGAACCCCCTTACGCATCACCTAGGTTTTTGCGGAATTTCACTTACACAGTATCGGATGTCTACCGAACGTGGAATCGCGCTCCTGGACCTTTCCACCTGTTCCCCCACACACCATTAGACCCTGTTCTGCCTTCAGAGGCAAAGTTTCTGGGTTCAGGAACTGGTTTTCGCCCCATTGGTGGAGGCTCTGGAGGTTCTGGAAAAGAGTTTCAGGCTGCACTGGGTGGAAATGTTCCACGAGAACAATTCACAGTGGTTATGCTGACATATGAGCGAGAGGAGGTACTTATGAACTCTCTGGAGAGGCTGAATGGCCTTCCCTATCTCAACAAAGTGGTGGTAGTCTGGAATTCCCCAAAACCACCCTCAGATGACCTCCTCTGGCCAGACATTGGGTTGCCCATTGTGGTATGTTTGTTTATCCTGATTATATAAAAGATTAACCAGCATATTTTAAAGCCTTGACAGTAGAACCTTCATGTTGTTTTCCAGAGTTGATAAATTTGTAGAAATAAGGGTCACATGCTATAAAACGTCCTTATTTAATTTATCTCTTTAAAATGCATGTTAAAATCACGGAAATGTCAAATTTGGAAATGGGAGCCAAAATGGAACTGGCATTAGAAGTAGCTGTATGACCCAATATGTTCCAACTTAAAATCATGTTTACACATGTTTCAAATTACTTAGCAGTGAGTTGTTCTTTTCTTGAGGCTACTTTCTTATTTTATGCAAGCTTCTAATTAATGTCAGACCATGGTAGATAAGAATATGATATTTTGACAGTGATATTCTGAGGCAATGTCTTATTATTTACAGGTGGTAAGGACAGAAAAGAACAGTCTGAACAATCGCTTCCTGCCCTGGGATGTAGTAGAAACGGAGGCGATCTTGTCCATTGATGATGACGCCCATCTCAGACATGATGAAATCATGTTTGGGTTTAGGTAATATTTAATTCATGATGTTAATATATCTTTTTATATGTATTGCCATAACAGTTAAAAAAAAAACAGCAAAAAAGTTCCAACAGATTTGCTGTAATGTAGGAAAATAACATGTCCGGAATGATATTAGTGTTGGCATAAGTTTTTTTTTTTTTCTACAATCTGCAAGAAAAACATGTCGTACGGACAGAAATGATAAGAAAGGGAAACAGTTGAGACAATGGAAGGGTGTATGTGTCTAATAGTTTGTAATTTCATTTCTCTCCCATAACAAATGTATTAAACACCGAATTATTTCACATCCTTTTAGTGAACAGACAATATATATTCTTTATTTATTATTCTTATTTATTTGTTTTTGTTTGTTTATTACCAAACCCCCCCCCCTTTTTTTTTGTTTGTTTGTTTATTTATTACAACCCCCCCATTATATAGACCGTTTGTTATATACCCGTCCGTTATATAGACCGCTACACTTTTGGGCCACAATTTGCGAACTATGGGTTTAGAGGATATTCTGTAGTAGACATTGTGCCATACCTGTTCTGTGAAAAGTCCCAGGTGAGGAGTTTAGTTATGGGGTTATAGGGCATTGGGAGAATTAGGATTTCTTTTTTTATTTGGTGCCATCAGATATTGGTGACTAGGACAATGCCATAGTATTGTGTTAAACTGAACATGTTTGAGCATTAGTGTTAATATAGGTCATGTGAGGAACAAAAAAAATTACACAATTAGTAGTAGCTACATTGACGGGACTGATTTTGATTTCTTTGTGCTGATTTGTTGTCTCTTGCTCGTGTCTCAGGGTGTGGCGAGAGGCCAGGGATCGGATTGTGGGCTTCCCAGGGCGGTTTCATGCCTGGGACATCAACCACCAGTCTTGGCTCTACAACTCCAACTACTCTTGTGAACTCTCCATGGTGCTCACAGGCGCTGCCTTTTTCCACAAGGTAACAACTCTTACTTGGACGATCAAAAATCATCTATAATCTCATGCTAAATTCTGCACCTGGTTGGGGATTAGTTTAACCCCTTCTACCCCAGCACCAGGACAGAAATTAAAAATAATTTTCTTAAGCATACAAAGCCCGAATGTATCTACACATGCAGCATAGCAGAAGTACGGGAGGACTCTCAGCTATAAGACTACAAAGACCATTTCCACCTAAACAAAACACAATTCCAACACCAAGTGGCTAAATTAACAGACAGAAAAAATGCTTAAACAGCAACGGTATAAGGATGAGGACTCTGACCAAAACTCACAGAACCAGAAAAAAAGTGTTTTATTTTTTATTATTAACCACTAATTAATTAATTAATCAATTAATTAATTAATTTATCTTTTGCGGTGATCCATCTTCTCTTACTCTGACCTTCTGACATTCTAAGTATCAGAATTATTCATATACACCTTGGAGTTTTTAATATATACTCATTTTAAATCGAACATGTCATTTTCAAGCAAGAGGCACAAAAATAGGCCTATGAGCAAACAGGCTAAGTGGTTTAAAACCATTCATATAATTGCCTTTGTATAGTGTGCCATCACAAACCACCAGCCCAGCTTCAGTGCACCTTTAGCATAGATTCTGGATCTATACCAGAGCAATTCTCAAAATTCTCACACAAATATTCCCTCCAGATGGTTATTTTACTGACGATGATGGTATTGAAGGTCAAATGCCTAAGACATCGAACCTCAGTAGATTTTCAATTGGGTTGAGTTTTTGTGACTCTAGTGGGCATAGAATATGATTTTCAGCAAAACATTGTCAGCCCTCATGCTCTCTGGATGTGGGCGGAGTCATCCAGGAAGACACTCGTATCAGGATGGAAATGTTTTATCAGAGGATGCAGCTGATCAGTCAGATGAACTTTATTGATTTGCATTTGCAGTGAGGCTTCCCTTTAAGTGGACAAGTAGACTCAAACCATGCCAGAAAAAATAAATAAACCTTTCTGCAGCATTACAGAGCCAAAAAAATCCTGTGATTTATCACTTGTGTGTATTATTCCGAACTGCCAAAAGAAATGCAGTACAAGGCATGCGGTACAATCTTAATTTATTTATGTAGTGATAGAATGTCTTATAAAGAGCTTGTTCAAGATACAGAGCACAAGGAGGGCAATATACACACACTGACTGATCCACAGATCCTGAGAAAAAAACAGGGTGCCGACATTACTGAAGTATTAGTTAATGTATATAAATATATAAATATAATATAAAAGTGTAAAAAGTACAACTGAATATAAACGATTATTTGTCTACTGCTGGTGATACTGCATGTGAGGTGATAAATGGTCCAAGCACACTGATTGGTCAGATATGTTGGGTAATTTATGCTGCTTTAATGTGAGAATGGAAACTGATGTTTATCTCTTTGTGTGTGTGTGTGTGTGTGTGTGTGTGTGTGTGTGTGTGTGTGTGTGTGTGTGTGTGTGTGTGTGTGGTTGTGGTATGGTTGTGATGTGGTGTGTGTGCGTGTGTAGTACTATGCCTACCTGTATTCCTACGTGATGCCCCAGGCCATCCGAGACATGGTGGATGAGTATATCAACTGTGAAGACATCGCCATGAACTTCCTGGTGTCACATATCACACGCAAACCGCCCATCAAGGTCAGTCAGTTCTCAGTGAGAAACAGCAAAGTCTATCACGGTGCACTTCTCAACTAGACCACCCTTCTGTGTGGAACTTAGTTGTGAATTTGTTCAGGAGTTGTGTTGTGTTGTTTTCTAGTATGTAAAGAATTAGAAATGAGTTAAACTAAAAGAGAATGGTTATACAATTCCTGTAACAGCATTTATGTCTCATGGTGATGTATTCCTCCCAGGGTACAGCAGTTTATAACTACTTATTTTTACATGTTTTACATGTTTTTTATTACTTTGTTTTATATAATAAAGAATAACATGTCATACTTTTTAATCCATTTATTGTTAAGCTGCATAAAATGCTGAACTTTACTTTTTTCCAAGACACTTACACCTGTCTTGCGTTATACTCTCCACCCCCCTACTTTAACTACTACAGAGCATGGACACTGGAGATATACAATGTTAAATAAGAATCTCCCTCAAAAAATTTGACAATTACTTTTTTTAAGCGTTATATAGACCACTAGTTATTTAGACCTCTGTTGTTTAGGGGGGTTGTCCCCAACCCCCGGGCTGCAGACCGGTACCGGTCCGTGGACCAAATGGTACCGGGCTTCCCAAGGAACATTAAATTATTTCCATTTTATTTACTGTGGTGTATTTCTCTCGGGTTTGTGCGACTTTCCATGTGCGAGAGGTTAACCGGGAGCTGAGAGACGTCACCTAAAGCCGCACCAATACCGCGCATGCGCAAAATATCATGATATCGGGCCGGGTTTAGGTGACGTCTGGAGCTGAGCAGCTGCAAGCGGCAGTGGCGTTGTAGCTTTGGTGGAGAGAAGGTGTGTATCGCTCTGCTCTCTGTTCACCGGTACTTTGTCATGTTTAACAGTGCTTGGTGTGCGTGTATATTGTGTTTGCACAAATTTGACTCACAAATTAGCAAAAATGAGCACGAAACAGACGTCGTTAGAAAGTTAGAAACTCTGCCGGTGTTCTGGATTAAAGTCATGGCTGAACACCCTGAGATTGCCACCACAGCACTTAAATCCCTATTGCCATTTCCGACATGCTATCTGTGTGAAGCGGGGTTTTCTGCAGTGACGGCAACCAAACCAAAACAACGTTATATAGACCGCTAGGTACATACACCTCTGTTATACTGACCGCTAGTTATATACACCTAGGTATGTAGACCTCTGTTATATTGACCACTAGGTATGTAGACCTCTAGCTATATACAGCTCTGTTATGTAGACCTCCGTTATATAGATCGCTAGTTATATACACCTCTGTTATATTGACCGCTAGTTATATACACCTCTGTTATATTGACCGCTAGGTATATACACCTCTGTTATATTGACCGCTAGTTATATACACCTCTGTTATATTGACTGCTAGTTATATACACCTCTGTTATATTGACCGCTAGGTATATACACCTCTGTTATATTGACCGCTAGTTATATACACCTCTGTTATATTGACCGCTAAGTACACACACCTCTGTTATATTGACCGCTAGTTATATACACCTCTGTTATATTGACCGCTAGTTATATATACCTCTGTTATATTGACCGCTAGGTATGTAGACCTCTAGCTATATACAGCTCTGTTATGTAGACCTCCGTTATATAGATCGCTAGTTATATACACCTGTTATGTAGACCTTTGTTATATAGACCGCTAGTTATATACACGTCTGTGTTGATTGTTTATATAAACAGTAATGTATTATAAAGGGTGTGTTAACATAAACTTGTGATTAAGGCCCTGTTCACACTGCAGGTAAAAGTGGCCCAAATCTGAAATTTTTCAAATCAGATCTGGGCTACTTCCATATGTGGTCCTGAATCAGACCCAAATCTGGCGGATTTCATGCGACTTTTACATCAATCTACATTGACATTCGTCACAATTATGCGCCGGCGAAAACTTTATTTATTTATTTATTTATTTTTGCGCCGGCGAAAACGTTACACAAACGTGACTGGTAATGTGTGTGTGTTAAGAGTGTTATATAAAGTGGTTACGTGAACCAGCTCATAATGTTTGCATTGAATACATCACATAGTATTACAAGATATGTTTGCTTGCTTCCTCCATAACCTCGCCAAGTTTTTAGCGCAACTGCGTGCTGCGTGTGACATCATTGTTATTGTTCGTTTGCGCATGCGGGTCAGTTCGAAACAGCAAACAGTTCACACTGGTATCTGATATAGGCCACATTTTAAAAGGTAATGTGAACAGCCAAACAAAAAAATCAGATCTGAGCAAAATATCCGAATTGAGCATTAAGACTTGCAGTGTGAACGTGGCCTTAGTTTTGTAGCCAGTGCAATTGTCAGAGCTGCAGTTCTACAATTGTAATCAGTTTGTTTTTAGTATATTTTCCAGCTACGTGATAAGGTATTGTTGGGAATAACACTGCTGGTGTTTGGGAAGTTTTAGAAAAGCCTTGAGCAATATTCTCAGAAGTGTGGCAACGGGGGGGGGGGGGGAACCAAATGAAATTTCATGTACTGCGTGTTATTAGAGGAAGACTGCGTCTGTGCAGCAATTTCCCCTGAAAGTCATAAGCTCTTTTATTGAATTTCTCGCAGTCAATCTCTCTAACCCACAATCTTCTCTTCAGCAAGCTCACAACAGCAGAGAGAAATCACTCATCTTCACCTTATTTAAGAACATCTGGGCTAGGAAGTCTTGTGTACTGCAAATAAATGAAGTCTGTACGATAAACAGGGCTGAACAACAATGACTGGAATGATCATCACGCTTATTTTGAGTCATGCTTGCTAATTTCAAATAATTGATTAATTTAACAAGAAATTTCTTTTTTTTTCTTTTCACTTTATTACATACAAATTTAAAGAGAGTGTCTCTTCTTTCAAACATGAATTATTGGAATGAAAACACTTCACTTGAGTTATGATTAGACCGCAAATATCTAAATCTTTTATAAAACAAACTCTCTCTGTCTCCCTGATCAGGTGACATCTCGTTGGACGTTCCGCTGTCCCGGCTGTCCTCAGGCACTGTCTCACGACGACTCACATTTCCACGAGCGCCACAAGTGCATCAACTTTTTCGTCAAAGTGTACGGTTACATGCCACTGCTCTACACACAGTTCCGAGTGGACTCTGTCCTCTTTAAGACTCGCCTTCCGCACGACAAGACCAAATGCTTCAAGTTCATTTAGAGGGACCATAAGAGGACTTACAGACACTTGCTCTGAAGGACGGGAGATTTTTATCTGACACAAAGTCAAAGACGGGACGACTGCTACATAAATTTTTTTTTTTTTCGTTTCTCTGTGTGTTCGACCCATCAGCAACCACTACTGGTCTCATTCGCACCACTTTCATCATTCTCAGAAAAGAAGTGGATACGAGTTGAGGACACTTTCAGACTGAATACTTTGGAACTGACAGAATGGTAAAAGACACGGGCAAAAGCTTCCTGTCTCGTTGCACTCTTTATTTTTAACCCATTCTACATTTATATATCTATGTGGTGTGTTTCATCTGCAAGAGATGTACTCTTGTATATGACAAGCACATTTCTGCAGGTCACAGAAATTTTGTGTGTGTGTGTGTGTGTGTGTGTGTGTGTGTGTGTGTGTGTTTTCGAAATAAGGAACTTTCAAAAGAGATATTTCAAGTCACCAGACCTCAAAGACACACTGACAAAGTGCAGAATTAAAAGCACTACACGGCCGGGCGAGCGCTAATCACTTCCAATGCTCTCTCTCCCGGGGTGCCAGCGATCAGAAAAAAACAGCGTGTACACCCTCACTTAATAAGGTCTTTTTAGGCATGTGCCGATATCACGTTATCATATCAGAATAAATCTTTCCGATCATTCATCTGCTGAACAGGATGAGTTTTAAGATCGACATGACACTGCCTCTGCCTTCGGCTTTCCCAGCTGGGATGGGCTTTAGCTCAGGAGCACAAAACCCGCACAAAAAAAACGCTGCCATCATACCTGACTGCTTTTCAGGATCGAATGTAACGGGAGTGACGTTCATTTAGCGTCTGCAATAACATCATAGCGCATGTTAAATATTTATGGCATTAAAATCACAAACCTTTCTGCGAGCAGAAAATAACAGCGTTTCCGTGGTGAACATGACATCACGAAGTCTCCGCTTTATATCGCCACACCTACCGATCGGTGTTTGGAATAAAAATGTGGTTTTGTGTACGTTTTGCTCCCTCATATCTCACTATCTTGACATTTAAGTAGCTTTGAACTCTCGCCTCCGTACATAGGAAGATGTTATCTCTTATTATCCTTGTTTAGAATTATGACATTTACGTATATTGTAGCTTATAAATTAATCTTTTCACTGAAAATCAACGTCATACATTTTTTAAATAGCAGATTAAGACTGAAGTAAAAAAAATATGTATAATACTGGTCATTCTGAACTGTAAAAAGCATTAAGGTCATCATTATCAGAAGCTATGTGAAGATTTTTCTGAAAGATTGACTGAAACGATCCTCACGGTTAATCACTCTCTAGTATTGACTGCCGATGAGTTTAACTTTGTTTAACCTCTGTGAAAAGACGTCATGGTGTAAACTGAACACACTGAGACGGCTTGCCGGACTAGTTATTTGTGAATATCGTCATGGTGACGTATATTTTATAGCCAGTTCATGGAAACCAAAGATAAGTAAAGAAAGGAAACTAGCACTAGTAAAGGCCAAATTCTCTGAGAATTGAAGATCAGTTTCACATCTGTTTCTAAAGCTTTTCCCATAACGCAATTCATTAAAATAGATTTGTTGTTACTTGAGTCAATTTAAGGTCAAGTTTAGATGACATGCATTTCTTTAGAGACCTGAAATCAGATGTGTTCAACAGTGCAGACTTTAACCAATGCTGAGCAGAAATCAATGTTGGATGATGAAGCTTCATATCTTAAGTCCTAAGGCTAAGCTTATCATTGTTTACTGTATGATCATGATATTTTGTTTAAAACTATACATTTAACTGGTCTAGTGGGGTGGTTTTATATTTTTGGGATGGCATGATGGGCATCAGCTCCAGCTCCATGGCCACAAGATCAGTCTGGAGCTTACTGTCTATTCATATTCTCACCATGTCTGTGTATTTTTCCTCCCAAACACATAACAGTAGGTGGAATACTACAATTTGTTCTTTGATTGACCTTGTGCGTGTGTGCGTGCGTGCATGCATGCATGCGTGCGTGCGCGTGTGTGTGTGTGTACACGATACTTTTTTTATGGACCGGCGTCCCATCCGACGTGTGGATCCAGATTCACTGCAACATTGACTTGCGTTTGACTGACTGAATTGCTACTGAAGATCAATGAATGAATATTTTAACCAAAACAAATCCCAGCACATTTTTCCCAGTTTTGTAAAACTTACGGAAATAGTGGCTCAGTAGTTACGGCTTTTTGGGATGCTGATCATGAGTTTAAAGCCTGCCACTGCCAAGCCACTGTTGGGGAGAAATGACAGCGTATCATGTAAGTGATTATCGGCACATGCCTAAGCAGCACAGACGTTTGTGTCTCTGATTTGCCTATCTCATGTTTGTCCTGTTCTTTTGCTCAAATAGTTGATGTGAAGTTGGAGTATAGACCTCAGGTCTGAGTACTAGCACAATTCTGGAGAATCTATGTATGCTGCGTATAAATACTGCAGAAGAATAACTGGCACAATCTGAACCCTTTGTTTCAAAATGGTACTTTTTCTCATTGAACTGGTAAAACCCAGAATGCCTCCATGCACATGACCTATCGTTTGCATTACAATGTTCATTTCTGTCCTGAAATGTATAGTGTAGAGATTTCTGTATTGTAAATCCATTAGATGTTTCTTTTTTAATATATGTCGCTACGTGTGTCAGATCATTGATGCCTTTTATGGAACCTTTTTTATACACTTAATGACTGTACGGATACATTTGTTAAGGTTTAAGGTGTGTGCGTGTGCGCACGTGTGGATTTTATTTTATTTTTTTTTCCCTGTATTGCCACTCAAGCATGGAGATCGGGGAGGCGAGGAAGCAGAAGCACAGCAATTTGACTGATAGACTGTATCATTAGTGTAATCCTCAAAAACACTAATAAACCAGCCCGTGCCATTTGTCTCTGGAACTTGAAAATTGATGTTTAATTATTTCATTTTGGTTATTAACTCATTAAACTTGTATCGGTCCCAGAAGGTGTGATAAAATATAAAAATGCACCAATCATGGATTTTAATTTTCTCTACAATTCTAGTATTAGCGCTATGGTCATCAACTGTTACTCTGTACCTAAGCATAGTCTGTTCTTTTAAACTTCCCTAGCAAAGTGCATCAAGAATAAGTGACGTGATATATGGCTAAGTACAATGACCCATACTCAGAATTCATTCTCTGCATTTAACCCATCCAAAGTGCACACACACAGCAGTGAACACACACACCGTGAACACACACCCGGAGCAGTGGGCAGCCATTTATGCTGCGGCGCCCGGGGAGCAGTTGGGGGGGTTCGGTGCCTTGCTCAAGGGCACCTCAGTCGTGGCGGCCCGAGACTCGAACCCACAACCTTAGGATTACGAGTCAGACTCTCTAACCATTAGGCCATGACTTGCCCCCATAATAAGGTTGTTGTGATTATCAGGTGGAAAAATACAAAAGACAAAACAGCAGAGTTTGATCCTTTTTGATCCGTCTAGAATGTATGAAAGATGTTTCACCAGTAGACAACATGATGTGCAGGAATGGTAGCAGTGCGAAAAGAAACGGGGCAATTAGAATGTGAGATTGACAACTCAATGGAGTTCACACGGTTAAAGGATTCCAGGGTTTTTGCAAACTGGAGGCTTTTGACAGGACCTATGAGCCATTATAGCTCATTTGGGTAAGTTATGCTTCAGTTTTTTTTGTGCAATACACTAGCCAAAAGTTGTTTGGCCAAACATCTTTGGACACCTCACTCTCTTCACCAGTACTTGGTTCTTGAATACATCCTATTCCAGAAGTATTCCCCCTTTGTTATGAAATGACCTCTAATCTTCTGGGAGCACCTTTTTTTCAGATTCTGGAATGTGGCTGTGTGGATTTGTGCTCATTCAGCTATAAAAACATTAGCGAGATCAGGTAAGGAGGCCTGGAGTGCAGTCTGCATCCCAATCTATCTCAAAGGTGTTCAGTGGGGTTGAGGGTATAGGTCACTCGATTTGTACACCATTTATGCAGTTATCCCATCAACCACGTCAAGAGCTTCCATTAATGTTCACATCAGATTGGGGGGAAAATGTAAGCTAAGTTACGTTGACTGTAGCATGATTGTTGGTGCCAAAATTTGACTGGTATGATCATTTCAGAAACTGCTGCTGATCTGGGTTCTCTATAATTCTGTAGTTTCATACAGAAAAAAACATCCTCTGTGTGGTCTGGAGGCTGAGGCACCTTGTTGATGAGGAAGTATAGTAACTTAAATAAGCACTCTTTACAAATGTGGTGAGCAAAAATGCATCTCAGAACACACAACACATGAGGTTGATGGGCAACAACAGCAGAAGACCACATTAGGTTTTTTACTCCTCATGCACAGACTCGGGTCCAGTCCACAGGAGAGCCATTTACACAGAAGCATCACTAGCCTTTAGATTCACATCATCATTACATGGAGTTCAACTTGTTTTAGGACAGGACATTGCGGTCTTTGCCTCTGTTGTGCCAGTTCAAATGATGCCCAGATGGCTAATCTCTGGGGTATTTGCTAAAAAAAGGATGCTTACATAAAAGAAATTTAACAGTTGGCACAGTGCTAACACTAAGCCAGGCCTGACAGCAGAGAAATGTGTCTGGGTCCAAACACCCATTGCATGAGGAGTGCCTGGGACAGTAATTGAGACCGCTAGCATCCCAGGGTCCCATATTGGGGAAATGAGGAAAATACCTGAGAGAAAGTGTGACGCCAAATAGACAGGTCTAGCCATGCTCTTGGCTAAAAGATGATATAACACGAGTCAGTCATAAAAGCTAATTCCTTTAGTGGGTTATTTACTACTGACCTCCGAACTCAAGGAGGTTTGGTAAAGGGCTTGAGGGGTTTCATTCATTTACATTTGTGGAACTTCATGACCAGAAGGTTTCAAACTCAGGGTCTGCAGAATAAGACATTAAAGTTGGCAGAGATTGTAGTTGGCACATTTCGTGTGTCTTTTTCTGTTTTAATTATTCAGCAGTTATGCTCGCACAGAAGCTATTCTGCTTTTACGGCTGCTTTCATTCATTTTTATTCAGTCACAGAAGATTCTTTCGTCTGTGAAATTCCAGTGAAGTGAAACAAATTAATTAACCCAAGTAAAGACCCATTGCTGCCTCAAGGTTTCAGAGCCTGGTGAGCATCAGCCATAGTGCTGCTGTTGTACTACAATTTGTATTGTGTAAGGTTACGACTGCCTACCCTTCGTTCCCTGAAGACGCGGTGAAACAACTGTTTTCTTTGCTCTTTCAGAGCAGATGGAATGTTGCTGGCATTTCATTAGGCATTAAACAGCTGCAGTGACGTGTTAAGGGTTCTTACCACAAAAATCCAGCCAAATGAGCAATTCAGTAATGATGTGCGTTAATCCGATGCTGATCATTACCACATATCGGGATCTGATCTAATGACTTATTCTTGTAAACATGCTGTTAATGTGTGAGGCACTGACAGATAGACCTTGTGAATAAGCACATGGCACAAGTTGTTCTGAAGAAACTGGTCAAAAAAAACATGCACAAATATCTCCCCTTACCCCAAATATAGCTGTTTAGACAAAACATGTCTGAAAATGTCTCCTAGTTAAACGTGAGTTTGCTGTTGCTCACTAACTGGAATACAGACACCCAGTATAAGCTAGCTAATAATAAATGACTTAGCTAGCACAAGACTGTTATTCTTTTCATATAGACAGTGTGAAGGAATACTGACAGTGGAAACAAGGTGGAAATCAGTCTTTAGACATGTTGGTAAATTTCTCAGAAAAGCCTCATTAGCAAAATGACACTTAGCATGACCGTGGGCATGAGAATCCTTGTATACAACTCACAGACTGTCTGGGCTGGTTTTTTATTTCACGCTACTGATTCCAATGGTATAAGTAAAATAGTGTTTATTCATCTTGTGTGGATTTAATGATAAATCCAAATCTATAGTTTATGACAGTGACAGTTTACTGTATGCGTTTATGTGACTAAGGCGAGAGAGACAGAGGGGGAGGGAGAGAGCGAGAGCGAGAGCAAGAGCGAGCTCCTATTACAGCTCAGAGGAGTGTAAGGCCCCTCATCACAACACACTCTTGGCTCAAATCCCAACATGTTCTAATGGCCAAATGCGCGCTGTTCCTCCCTCTCTTAACAAACTGCATCCGAAACTTGGACGCCTTAAGCATCCGTTAATTGAGGGGAGTGTTTGGGTATGGTGAATGGTGTCAGAGCTACATTACTGAAGAAAGTCCCTCTTGGCTCAGTAGATGAACAGCTGTGCTGGTGTTAATCTGCCGCCCTCACGGGTGTGCGTTTTGATGAATGGTGTAGCTGAAAAACTAGACTTTCAGCCTGAGCTTTAAAGAATTTTTTTCAAAAAACATTACAAAATCACATTTACACAATTATCCCCTTCCCTAACATGTAATCAAATCAGTCATGATTGGTGATGCAATGGAAATTTTAACTAAAAGCTGTTTGTAAGGGTCCGACCTTCATCTTTGTCCCACTTCTCATTCTGATTTGCATTATACATCATTAACTGATCTACAGGGCATTCTTATTTCATATCAAGGACATGTAAAAAGCATCTAACTATATATTGTACTATGTTTACCTGTGTGATTGTGTATGTGACGAATAAACTGTAAATTTGAATCGATGTAATCCACTGTGTCACTTTCTTATTATGACTTGCTGCAATCTTCAAGCCCAGAATTATTACCCGTGACCCTTTTGTGACCCTTTTGTGAGCAGGGTCTGGTATGCTGTTGCCAGATCTACACATAGTAACAGTGCAATTTACATCCTATTTTCCAACATTAATTAATTCAGGTAATGGGTGAAGACCTACCTGATTCTGAAACACTCGAACTAGCACTTTGTCCCCTATTTGTTGTATGTGTATGGTATCCCATGTCTGTAACCTATGAACCGGTGTTAATGAATTCATAGCTAGAGACCTAACAGCACTTTTGTATATCATTTTGGGTAAGGGTGTCTGCCAAATGCTGTAAAGAATCATGTAAATTCCTACATGGAAAACAATCAATTAATTCACCTTTCTTTTTTCTTCTTCTTTTTTTTTTAAACACATCTCTTCATTACAAATTTATTTTATGAACATAATATTATTTTACATTACAATGCTTTAGATCTTTATCAGCGAATACATCAATACCGGTTCACTGGGGTATTGGGGACTAATAATAACAGTCTAGACAGTTAGAAAAGCACATCAACTTCTTTGTAAAACATGAACTAGTTTTTTAGGAAGAGGAAAGACTTTACACACCATCTGAAGACAGCCAGTGACTCGTCTGTTCGGACAATTTACTTTCCTAATATTTATTTACTCATTATTTCAGTATATAGTGCAATTTGTTGAAAAATATTTACAGTTTCTTAACAAAGATGAAGTGAGCTACTGGCTTTATAACAGAATTTCATTAGGAATTAGAGATTTGTTTATCAGAAAAATAGAATAGCCTTTTTACCACATATACATTTACAGCACAGTAAAAGTGTTTCTTTAGATACACCAAATTTGGGGTCAGAGCACGAAACAGCAGCCCTGAAGCAGAAAGGGTTAATGGCCTTGCTTAAGGGCCAAACTGTGGCACCTTGGCAGTGCTGGGGCTTGAACAGTGATACTCCAATCAACAACCCAGAGCTTTAACCACTTGAGCCACCACCGACTCATGACAGTTATGACCACAATTATAATGATAGTAAAGACATTTGAGATGTTTTTTTGTTTATTTTTAGCAGTCTTCAGTTTAGTTTGTTTGTGCTGTTCTGAATCAGTGTAGCCGGACTGTAAACGTTGAGATCGGTCTTTAAACCCTTGTGTTCAGTTCAACATCTGACTCTCAGATAAGAATGATATTTAGGTATTTTGTAAATGAAAGCATAGGGAAAATGCAAGGAAACACTTGTGCTCTGAGTCCTCCCACTCAACAAATCTGATGGTCATGATAGAACAGCAATAAAGCAGTGATAAGTAAGGCGATGAGTCATTAAAGCAGACAGAATTTCACTCTTTTGCAGCTCACACAAACTAAACACTGCACTGAATATCAAGTCAATAGAATTTCAGTTAAGCATGAGTGCTCTAATGCACTTCAAATTACATGGCCATCTGCTGCGCTCCATTTATTTCATTATCGGGAAGCACATTCCTACTTAAAAAGAAAAAAAAAATCCACAATCCCACTAACAGGATTTAAAACAAGGCTCCAAACTATTTTTAGAAGTTGTATTTGTTAGAAGAGATTATTGGACTGCTCAGTTCTGACCTCTGGTGCCAAAACTTCAGCACAGCCTCTGATAAGGTGCAGTGAAGAAAACAGGCATAGGAAATTTAAGAAATATGATTTATTACAAAATTATAAAAGACAAACTTTAATATAAAAAAGAGTGAAACAGAAAAGTCTATTATTATTATTTATTTATTTATTCTGCTTCCTGATTCTGATGAACCTCATTTTTTCTAAGCAGGGCCACTTTATTTTAAACAACAGTATCACCTGATCTGATCTGATCTGATTCCTCCTGAACTTGAGCCACTTAAACATTCCCCCCTGATGCTAGTCCACTTCCAGACATGAAAGTACCACTCTGTACGTCATTTTGAACATGTTTTAAGTCTAAAGGCGGTTGGTAAGCTCCATAAACATACATTTAAAATATGGTTTTACATTTAAAGTAAAACCGTTCATTTTGCTAACACTAAAGGTCTAAGGATGAGAAGGACATGAGAGAAAGCCTTAACTAAGCAGTTCTTATGAAATGTTATCCATCTTTTCTCCACCGCAGCAATGCAAAGTCATCCTGTGTATTTGTGCTTTAGGGTTTGTGGTGTGCCATCAGGACTACACTGGTAACACACATGACCACAGATTCCTTCCTTTGGAAAAGAAATTCCATGTCTGAAAGGATAACTTCTACAAATTTAGAGATTAATGTATACATGCCTTTGATTACAGAAGGTCTATGATATGTGCTTTACATAACGGTGTACTGAAAGACTTCAATTCCTGTTGATCTTCAATTTTAAGTGTTTAAACGTTATATGAATTTAATGTAGGGAAACTGATCAAATTTACTGTTGACTCTGGTTATATTATATAGAATACAGATAAAGAAACATTTCCCAACAAAATGTACCATTTCCCATAAAAAAAAAATATATATATATATGTATGTATATGTATATGCTTTTAGTAATTTGTATTTTATTGCTAAGCTTTATATTAATTTATAAAGCTAAGCAATGCAATAAAATACAAACTACTAAGAGCATATATGTATATACACACACACACAGTTCATTTCTGAATCTTTTAATTATATATATATACATATATATACATATATATATATATGTATATATATAAATAAATGCTTTTAGTAATTTGTATTTTAATGCTAAGCTTTATATTAATTTATAAAGCTAAGCAATGCAATAAAATACAAACTACTAAGAGCATATATATATATACACACACACACAGTTCATTTCTGAATCTTTGTAATGAACTGTGTGTGTGTTTTTATTTTTAAGTGGTTCGGGAGCAGGAGGTTTAGGACACAAATTGATGTCATTAGTGCTATAAGAAATGCTGCTCCAGGAACATCTCCTATTTCAAGAAATCAGTGAAGTCCAGTGTTCACCAGTGAGGTCTATCTGCCCTGAGACACATCTCTGTAATGTTTACAATGAGCTTCTGTTTTTAAATAACCACAAATATCCCAGTGCTCACTGCTACTGACTCACTGGATCATCACCATGCTGTGCACAGCCACACTAAGGTCAGACAGTCCAGACTCCAACGGTCACAGGTCAGAGCTTCTGGAGGAATCGGAGCACCAGGTCCCTGAGGGCGGTCCGCAGTGGCTCGTTGTTGTCACACACGATGTGCGTTGCGTCCTCTTCCAGCTGGATGAGCGCGTCCTCGGCCTGCAGATGCAGGATGTGACCGTCCGCTGTCTCCTCCACCTTCACCTCCGAGATTCCGTTCTGACCACCAACAAGAATAAAGCACAGTGAGCGGTGGGAGCTCCATTTGAATGTAACATATTCCATTCAAATGATCAAACAGGATAATGGCCATAATAACTTAGTCATACATAAGATAGATTTAAGTTTCATTTTTCCATCAGTGTTGCATCAAACTCAAACTAGAAGCATCCTGGTCAGCAACACAGACATGAGGACTTAAACTCTCCCATTATAATCTTCAGTACTTCTTGTTTTGATCTAGTTTAATTGCTCTGATCTGAATTACTGTGAATTTGCACTGCCCAGACTATATACCCCACCCGCCATGCTGTAATACCCCTCCTGCCAGGCCATTATACCCCACCTGCTAGGCCTTTATACCCCACCCTCCAGGCCGTTATACCCCACCCTCCAGGCCGTTATACCTCTCCCGCCAGGCCGTTATACCCCACCCTCCAGGCCGTTATACCCCACCCTCCAGGCCGTTATACCTCTCCCGCCAGGCCGTTATACCTCTCCCGCCAGGCCGTTTTACCCCACCCGCCAGGCCGTTATACCCCACCCGCCAGGCCGTTATACCCCACCCGCCAGGCCGTTATACCCCTCCCTCCATTTTTCCAAACAACAATTTTTCAAGTAGACATAATTGCATGCATTAGGGCTTCCACAGTTAAGCTCAATACAGTCAAACTCTTCGAACACTATCGATTCATGATATGCAATCTTCAGCAAAATTGTCTTCAACTTCTATCTTTCCCACGCACACGCACACACACACACACACACACACACACACACACACACACACACACACACACACACACACACACACACACACACACACACACACACACAGAGCTAATCCTGCCAGCTTTCCACAGGCAGATAGCATATCGATCACGCACTAATGAAACTGGTAGGCGAGTATGCTGCAGTATTTTCCGCAGTGAGGTTAAAGCCTGGCCATATGACCCCACTAAAGCGGACTTGCTATGCTTTTAATTAGCCAGTGAATGAAGCCGTGCTGTATGCCTTAGTGCTTACCATGCACCCTTAGTCCTCAGGAGGACTTTAGAGCACTTTCTTTCCCAAGAAATCTTGGCTGTGCAGCCTGAGAGGACAGTCTTATATACAACAGATAACATATAGAACTTAGATCAAACTCAGATCCCACCTTTATCCCAGATAAAATTTCACAAACTTTTTCTCTGCACTTAAATCTGCACACACAGCAGAAAAAGATCAGGTCATCTGCTTAGGCTTGATGAACTACTTTCTTTCTGTCTTCTTTTGTTAAATGCCAAAGTGAAGTGATAACAATACATATTTATATTTTTGCCTTCATCTACTGTTTATCTTCAGCTCATATGCACAATGCTTCCACCCAACCAATTAGATCTTATAAACTCTTTTTGAACACAGGTTTTTCAATTGTGTGAAATCTGGTACAGAATCTTTTCCGCTGAATTCTCTATTTCACTGATAGTATTGTCTTTTTTTAATAACAGCAGTTCTGACATTTTTGTTAAAAAGTGTAATAAGACGTAAAAAGTTGTTTTTGAGGGGAATTATTGTAACGAGTCTCCCGTTTCAGCTCTTAGTAATAGTGAGAAATAAAGCGGTACGTTTTCAGACATGGCGAAGTCCTCGGGATGAAGGGTTTGTGAGTTTATCAGTACCATGACGAGCTATGTTTTGTCTGCAGTAACGTTCTGTGAGTGACACAGGAACTTGTTTTGAAAACACTCCACAACATTAAACAGTATAAATAAGTTTGTAATGACACCCACATTAGGGACAGTCTCGGAAGCAGAGAAAATATCCAATTTTCCTTAATGCTGCCCATGTGAAAAATAATAATCAGGGTTCTCTCAGTCCACACAGATGGACTACTCTCTTTCCACTTTAATGTGTGTGCTCCACCTCTCTACCTCAATTTAGGGTGCCATCAGGGGTCTAATTCTCAAATCCCAAAGCCTTTCTCCTGCCTAAAGAGTCTCTCACATACACACCAGAAAATGGATCACAGCTTTCTCGTGACTTACGTCACTACTTTTCACTCCGGATCATTTAGAGCTGGTAATGGAACAGAAATGAAGCGCCTCTCGTACACGCCGTGTTCGCTAACACTCTCTATATTGCACACACGAGACCCTAATACTATTAAAAATGAATGGCTTCATCCATCACCCCCATCTCTCCCCTCTTAATGGGAATTTAACAGTAACACAGACGGGATTACGCTGCACTAATTCCCTGCCTCTGTGGAAGTGCACAGCCCAGAGACCATCAAACATCATGATAAAATGCTACCGTGAAAATAAGAAGCTTTATTAATGTAGCACTTTTTGTTCGTTTCCTGTATCAAATTAAACAGTGATGCGCTCTAATAAGAATTCCTGGACAATACCAAAAGAAACAAAATATATTCAGAACATGCTGCTTCTAAACGTGAGAAAATCTGTTAGAATTATAACTTTGCTTGTTTATACGGATTTCTGTGAGAGCCGTCGGATGCTGCTGAATCTAACCAGATGTGTGCGAGTTTTTTCTACTTTAGGAAAACATAAAAGTCCTATGGTCAAAAATGGTAGTTATTTTCTAACCTTGTCATGGGTGTTTATTAATATCGAGTCATGTCAGAATGATTGTATTTACGAGTTGAACGCACATTTTACTGTGAATCTATAATGAACTCAAGCTCCTACACAACTCTACCTGACTATATATAGTTATAGAAAGGACGTTATTTATAATCGCATTATTCAGTGTCACCCAGATGTCAGTGGGTTTACTTTTGAGTCTGGTTCCATGGTTGACGCCTTTATTATCGCCACATATACGTTACAGCACTGTGGAATTCTTTTCTTCACATATCCCAACCCGAGGAGGTTGGGGTCAGAGTGAAGGGGCAGCTATGATACAGCGCCCCTGGAGCAGGGAGGGTTAAGGGCCTTGCTCAAGGGCCCAGCAGTGGCAGCTTAGCAGTGCTGTTGCTTTCTCATTTCGTCTCAGGTTTTTCTTTGCCATCGTTGTCTCTGGCTTAAATTGTATAAATAGACACAAATTGTATTTTGAATTTCTACCTTTCTGTATAGCTGCTTTGAAACAATGTCTATGGTTAAAAGCGCTATACATATTGTATTTAACCGAATTCAGTGCCACCACTAAGTCGTAATTACGATTAGGAAACTCGGGGTGGTGTCAGTAAGAAAACATGGTGGAATCAACGGATGCAACATCTGTAGCAGACGGTAAATTGAAAATGAAATGAATGTTTAAGAATCTCATTAGCTCTTTTAGAACTTTCGGCTTTTCCCGTCAGGGGCCGCCTCAGCGAATCATCTACCTACCAATCTTCCCACCTAACTCTATCCTCAGCATCCTCTACTCTCACACCAGTTACCTTCATGTCCTCATTTAACCCTTACTCTTGGCCTCTTACCTGCCAGCTTCATCTTCAACATCCTTCTACCAATATAACCATCTCCCTCCTCTGTACATGTCCATGTCCATTCCTAAAGAGAACATCCTCATCTGCTACCTCCATCTCTGCTACAGTCTCTGCATCTTAGAAGCTGATTTCAGTTATTATTGATTTTTTTTATATGCAACACCTTATTGAAATACAATAAATACAAAACACCAGCAAGTAAGCAAGCATTGTATAACGACATAATACTTAAAAACATAAGAAACAAAACACACATCTGATCTACATTCTTTGTTCCCCACTTTATAGAAGTAGATTTAAAAAACACTTGCTTCATATTTTCTCTGATTAAGAGCTTTCTCCAACCAATGTGACTCAAATCTCAAATACACTTTGAAAAGTAAGTTTAGAAAACACAGCACAAATGCTGTATTCCTCTCACGTTGCAGGTAAACATTTGCAGGCTATTCCATACTTGTTTTTCTTAGCAACTAGAAGGCTAACTGAGAAAAATGATGTATATACACAGGTTATTCAGCTTAAACAGCACATTGTGTTGTCAACACGATAGATTAATAAACAAGCGAAGACGTCTCTGTGCTGATTGATCCATTGAGCCATGGTTATTTGAAGTCAGTGCATTAACTCAGAAGGAACTTGCTTGTAGTTAGTAGAAAAATGCTGATGAGTAGGAATTTTAAGTTGAGAGAGTGTTTGCGTTTGGTTTTCCTGGTTGGAGACTTGGAATTACAGGCTGTGACCTCAATCTGGTGCAACTTGTCTAAAAACTTGCTTAATAAGTGTGCTTTCCTCACCCTAAGTGTTACTGGGTACCTATGTCTATCTATAGAAATGTCTAAAACGCATCAACACAGAGAGATACGACACATTTTCACAGCAAACAAGTAATTCTTTAAAGTAACATGCAGTTGTTTTTTCATAAGTAGGTCGTACTGTAAGTGAGAGAAGTTTTCAGTGAAACTGAATATTTTAACATACATTAACATAACAAAAAACAATATCTGGTGTGATTTATATATAGTACGATTTATTATAGCACTGTGCGTTCTTATATCCAATAAAAGGATATGATATGATGATAATTCCTGTGCAAACTCTCTCCCACCTTGTGCAGTGAGGCAAGGAAGGCCTCCAAAGGCACAGCTCCATTTAGCAGCGGCTTCGGGGTCGACAGCTCAGGAACCTCCTCTATCAGTCTCTTCCGCTTCTTACTGGGAGCCACAGGAGCTGGCTTGGGCACCAACTACGCGCGCGCACACACACACACACACACATACACACACACACAGAAGGAAAAATGCTGCAATGCTTCCCAAGAAGGAGAGAGACCTTTTGTTTTGTAAGTATTTGAAGTACCCGATTTCCCAAGAGTCTGTACGAACTAAGAGTTTGTAAATACTTGAAGTTCTGTTCACTGTCAATTCTCCCTGTCAGTTACTGTCTAAAGACGATCATAGGAGTTTAGACATGGTACACATTTCATATTGATTCAAGTAATCACCAAATGTTCAAGACAAAACAGATGCTCTAAATAAAACCAGAAACATTTTTAAGAAAGTATCTCATAGCAGATGGAACCATGAAAGGGAAAACGGGGCTTAAAAGAAGAAAGCGATGAACGAGGAACTAAAAATCACATCAGGCTTTCGTTCACAGTCCATCCGTCTCTCTCTCTGACACAGACACAATTTCCAGGTTCAGTTTTCAGACAGTCCCCCTCAGGCACTTAGACTGAAACATGATAAGGCAATGAACACAAGTCCTCATTATCCTTCTTTTTCTTCTTCTACTTTTTTTTTTTTAATCTTATTAAAAAAAAGGTATTCAGCTTTTCAAATATTTGTTAAAGTGACTGAGATTATTGCACTTATCCTGCAAAGGTTGATCATTAATCATTGCTGCACACAAACCTGGAGGACATGCTTGTTGTCTTTGGATTGCAGAATTGCTGACACGTTTGCCACAGAGATGCCAGGTTTAATCTCAGTGGGTACGAGAGTTTTGGCAAGCTGAAAGTGAAAAGACAATTTAGAAGATTTAGATAGTGAATATGTTCCAGCTTGTTTCAACCAAGCTACTATTGATCACTGCTTATCTTGTTATGTATTTTAAGAGTTAAACTATATAATAACATTTGGACAATGACTAAAAACCCCACGCTTCCCAATTCCTCCATATAGATTTCCTCGATATGGACAGTCAGTATGTCTATGTGTTTCACACAGACACTTTACTGTGCTTCTTTCAGGACAGCTAAGAGGATTACGATTCTGTTCAGACATGTTTTTACCCTCCCTTCAGTTTTGTGGTGTCATCCCCTCCAAAGGATTTAAAACCTTAAAACGCCTTAAGAAATAATATATGCAATTAATCAATCAGTCATTACCAAACAGACTTCTTCCTGTACTGTTCAAATTCTTTACTTATCACCAGCCTTTTCCGCAGCAATCCACATTAATGCATACTTTTTGACAGTAATATGCATGTAAGTGCAAAAGAAAGCCTCTGTATTTTCTTGAGTAATGTAACTCCATTACAATCACAGTCATGCAGACATCTATAAAACACTTTTTTCTATCGAATCATCGATTCAACAATCATAAATTCACTTATTACAAATAAATTATTATTATTATCTAATTATATGACTTGTTATTATTAATATATAATATTATATATTGATATATTTATTATACTATATATATATATATATATATATCAATATATAATATTATACAGTATATAATAATATATAATAAATATATTACTATATAACAATACAATTTGTTTAAAATAAAATAATAATAATAATAATAATAATAATGTTATAATTAGATTTCTCTTGATTAGAACTTGATTTGCATTAAAAGTGATTAGAAATCTATCATTATCGAATAGTAAAAGAATAATTATTGTTCTTATTAAAATGATAAATAGGCTAGCAAGATGATTGGTCCAGAATACTGACACTATTAACTGAAATAACCCTCCTGAATCCTAGCTCTAAAACAGAGTTGGCCACATTTTGATCAAAGGCTGCTTAATTAAATCACTGAATCTTTTCGTGGCAGTTTCAGTGGTATCATCAAATATGGAATCGGCGTCTGATGAATTTAAATAGTTTTGTGTCGTGTAGAAGCCTGAGGTTTCCACTTCTTCTTGTTAGACAGTATGAACGGTGTGCAATCTACCTAAAAAGATAATGTGTTTCATTTATTTCAGACCAAGACTGGATGGAAGAAATGTTTGTGTTACTTACACACACACACACACACACACACACACACACACACACACACACACACACACACACACACACACACACACACACACACACACACACACCTCGGGTAAAAGCTGGACACGTTCATACGTGCGGTGGAAGGGCAGATTGAGAACGGAGCACCGGCTGTATGGTAGAGGAGGAGGCTGCAGCTCCAACATTAGATCAGACCGGTGAGACTGAGAGGGAGGAGGCTGAGTATATTGCTCTGGACACACCACATGAAGTGGCTAACACACACAAGACATAAATAAATAAAGAGAAGAGAATTTTGACATCATAAATGGTGATGTGTAGCCCAATTTGACCTCAAAGCTTGATTTTGATCTCACAAGCACAGACACAGAGCAAATGTCAGAGAAAATCATTGTGTACCTGAACCTCCTTCAGAAGTTTGGAAACCTGGTGGAAGTTGAGGCGTGTGTCAATTGGGCAGTACACACACTTCATGGCCAGCGGCTGGTAGGGAGCCAAAGCGTCCAGGTAGGAGAAATCAGGTTCTGCACAGAAAGGCACAAAGAGCCAAAAGAAGAAACAATGTTAAATATTTTCACAGTACATCTGTATAATAACTCATTTAGTCACGTGCAAATTTCAGGGTTTTTTCGTAATATACTGAGTCGAGATATTCCTGAAGTGAAGGAGATTTGATGGTGTGATTAAAAGACAGAAAGTTACAGGATTTCAGACTTTTTATGTCATCGTTTGATGAACAACATGAATCTAAAATATCCAATTCTTCAGGAACTCAAACGTTACCGTTAAAATGTCATGTATGGATTTATACATAGATACACATAGATTTATTATAATGGATTCCGGTGACTCGTGGTTAACTCACAAGCCTCTCTGACTTTATGTCCATGACAGAGAACAGAATATTACTTTTTCATCAAATTGAGCATGTTTAATCCAGGAATACTGTGACGTACACATTCGAGCAGAATTTTACCCGTTATTTCTTGTACACATAATCCTTTGTTTGTGCCTTTTAACTAACTTTGATTGTAAAATAGGACAATTGTTTGATGAATAATTTCCCACTGTGGCAGATTAGTGTGTATTAGTGTGTGTGTGTGTGTACTGACCAGTGAAGATAATGGTGTTGAGGCTTGATTTGCCCCACAGCTCCATGAAGTGCACGACATCCCCGAACCGAAGTGATGGATGCCCCGTAAACACCACACACGGCTGTCTGAATTCGCTGCTGAACTCGCCATGGATACTGGGGTAATGCTTGAGCTTGTTGGTCTGGATCAGCTGCATGTGTGTAAATGAGGAAAACACACACACACACACACACACACACACACACACACACACACACACACACACACACACACACACACACAAGTAGTATATACAAGTGAGCATAGTGAGTGTGTACATCCGGTCTCTTCATGAATAGTACATAAACCTTAGCATTATTAGGATGTTATTATATCTGCAGGAAAAGCTGGAAAATATCCATCCTTCACAGGTGTATTAGGAGTATTCACACGATATATAAATGTGTACAATTACCTCAGCGTGTGGGAAAGGAGGTTCAGGGAGGTAAGCCTTGGACTGCTTAGTCTGGCACAGCCTGGGGATAAAAACAGGTTTAAAGAAAGAGAGAAAGGGATAGAGAGAGAGAGAGAGAGAGAGGGAGGAATAGAGAGAGAATATCTTTAATGCCCTTATACATTTCCAGGGGCTTCAGAAAGCCTTGTCTTAAAGTATTTTAAAGAAGAGCTGTACAATCGTCCAACTTGAATCAAGTTCTGATTAAAGTTCCAAAGCCTGAAATCATGTCTTTAATAAAAAAAAAGCATAATCTTCATTGAATGAGCTTGCAGCAAAAACACACCACCCTGAAATACAATGGCTTTGCGATTGTATAAGTTAATATTTGTCAGCTCTCCTAAGCGATCATGTTGAAGTATAATAAACGGAAACAAATCTACTGTTGGTTCTATATTCATATATTAATCACATTACAAAATCTTTTCCGTACCACATTATTTGCCAGAATTTTAAGATTAATTATTTTCTTTGAAAAATGTCCTAACCTTTCTTTTTGTTATCTGATCTGTGAGTGAATAAGACAATAATTAGGCTGCATACCACTCTGAAAAAATCTGGGAGAACTCCAGCGAGCTGTTGGCCACAGGTGAGATAAAGTAAAAGGGTGTGCTTCCCAGGTTAGCAGAATCCATGAACTGGTAGAGGCACTCCAGCAGGTCGTAAATCACACCAGAGGAGTAACATGGCACCAAAACGTTCCCTCCAGCACGGACTGTCAGGGCTGAGAGAGAGAGAAAGAGAGAGAGAGAGAGAGAGAGAGAGAGAGAGAGAGAGAGAGAGAGAGAGAGAGAGAGAGAGAGAGAGAGAGAGAGAGAGAGAGAGAGAGATATAGTATATTGAGTATAGATGAGTAGAGAAGAAATATAGAGTATCTTTACTTATTATACTTATAGCTTCTTAGTTTTATATCTATCCTCGTTATAATATCTTTCTCTCTCTCCTTCTTCTTATATCTTTTCCTATTATTTCTTTCATTCTTTATTTTTCTATTTTTTCTCCTTCCTTCTCTTTCACTTCTTTCTTCCTCTATCTCTCTCTCTCTTCTCCTCATTATCTTTCTTTCTCTCTCTTTATTCTTTATTCTATCTCTTTATTTATTCTCCTTTTATTCTCTTTCACTTATTTATTTCTTTCTTTATTTCTTTCTCTCCTCTTTTCTCTCTCTCTCTCTCTTTCTCCTTACTTCTCTTTCTTTCTCTCTCTTTTCTTTCTTTTCTTTCTTCTTCTTTCTTTCTTCTCCTTCTCTCTCTTTCTTTCTAGATTCTCTTGTCTCTCTATTATCCTTCTTCTCTTTCTTTCTTCTCTATTTCTCTTTCTTTATTTCATCTCTTTTTTCTCCTTCTTCTCTTTTCTTTCTCCTTCCTTCCTCTTTCTTTCTTCTTCTCTCTTCTCTTTCTTTCTTTCTCCTTCCTTCTCTTTCCTTATCTTTCTCTCATCTTTAGTTCATGCTGAGTCGCGGGTCGATAGGCGTGTATTCAGGCGATATTAGCGTGTCGTGAGTGAGAGAGAGTGTGAGTGAGTGAGTGAGAGAGAGTGTGAGTGAGTGAGTGAGTGAGAATGAATTAGAGTGAGTGAGTGAGAGAGAGAGAGTGTGAGTGAGTGAGTGAGAATGAATTAGAGTGAGTGAGAATGAATTAGAGTGAGTGAGTGAGTGAGTGAGAATGAATTAGAGTGAGTGAGTGAGTGAGTGAGTGAGTGAGAGATAGAGAGAGAGAAATAAAAAGGTAAGTGAGAATGAGATAAATGTGGAGCAGAAGCAGAATAGGGTTTATGATTCACTTATATGGAATGTGGCTTGGCAATTCTTCACACTGAGATGATATGATCCTTGTGTGTGAAATGAGCCCCACACACAGCGTTGTGTATTCTACACAAGCTAGATCTATTAATGTGCGATATGGGATTTCACAAGAGCACTGGATATTTTCCATTTGGCTTTCAACACTAAACACAACATTTAGTATTTTTATACATTTCATGTCTGGTTTATATTTAGTAGTACACTGTAATTAATAGGGTAATGAATCTCTAGACTACAGCAACACACAGCAAATACACAAAGTGTGGGAGTCAGTCTTTCCTCAACTGACCCAGGTTGCTGCAGAATTCCCCTAGCATTCCGTCCGGGTTGGCCGTGGGGATCTGCGTCAGACCAGTTAGGATCAAAACGTCACTGTTCTTCAGAGAGCTTTGGTCCATAGGCTGCATAAAACACAACACGATTGAGTTTGAACAAATCCCTGCTGCTGCTCTACTTAGCCAGAATGCTCTATCAGCGGAAAATAATGCGAACGATAAACAACTCTGTAAGCATAAACTGAAGGGTAGTGAGCATGCTCAGTAAAGCTGCTGACCTGAGGGTGTGTGGTGAGCAAAGACGAACCGGAGACATAGGACACTTTCTCATAGTGAGACTGAATTATCCAGTTTGAACTGCCCAGGGAATAGCCGGAGCTCAGAGGGGTGACCTGCACCGCACCAAACAACTCCTAATGTCAGGGAGGAAGGAGATATGAGAGAGGAGATGGAGAAAGAGAAAAACAAAACACACAGCCCTCAATATTAATGTACCATTTATTTATTACTAGTTATCTCATGTTACCTACATCTTCTACTGCTTTAGATATCAGTAACGGCCTTTTTTATTTATCTGATGCGACATATTTTCCAGCGTGCAGCATTTATTTAATGCGCTAGTCAGTAATAAGAGATCGTGTGGGTTTTTTGATCCTGCGCTTTGGTTGGTCTGTTGTCTTTCATGAACTATTCAGAAAAACTAAATGTCATGACATTTACTGTGCATTCTGTAAGTACTGTATAACGGTGTGATCGGTTTCACCATGTCGCCCATCCATAATGTCAGTAAATGTCAATGAACCAGACGTTTACTTGAAGTTGAAAGCATGCATGGAACGGGGTGATGATAAAGTGTTCTGGTAAAAGGGAATGCGATGTGATGTGTAGGACGGACCACTTTCTGCGAGTAGCCCACGAGCTGCACTTTGCTGAGAGCGGAGTTCACTTCCTGCATGCTGTAGCACTTCTTCCATGACCACACTTCAACTGCATCTTTTAAAGGACCGGGCAGCATCCTAAATAAACATGGTACAAGACACAAAGTACATGTAGACATGTACATGGAACATGGGGGAATTTCTTTCATCATGCATATTTATAAAGGCTGCCATTTATTCATGTGGGTAAAGGTGTAGAAAGGCCATGATGCATTTAAGTAATTTAGTCACCGATAAAAAGATACGACCCAGATGAATATTCTACAGATCCATTTAATAGGATAAAATTTTATTGGCATTTATGCTTCAAAAACCCCACCACTTCAGTACCTTAGTATTTCTTTGTTCTTCCAGCAGGTGGCAGTCTGAGCCTTTGGGACTCTCTCCATAAAATTAACCAGCTCCTCCATCAGCAGTCTGACACCAAGAAAGAACAGGAATGAATAAAAGCTCTTTAGATCTTTACTAGATTTAAAAGGACCATAAAATCAGGCCAATTTCAGATATGTGTGTGTTCACCGTGTTTATGAACAGAGTCAAGTCTTGCAAAAGGAAACAAAAAATAATTATGCAGCACAAATAATGTTTTTTCAGCACAAGAGATTAATGAAATAATATGACTGTAATTTTAATAACAGCCATAAAATTTTACATAGACGATTTGTGGGTTTTTTCTTTGTTCGATGTTCAAATGTTTCTTTTTGTCGAATTAATATTAGTCATGTTTGTTCTTTTGTTCTCTCGGGTTGATGACAATTGCACTGAAACAGAGGAATCGTGACCGTGTACACGATGTGTTCCAGAAAGGAGGAAATCCTGCCTCATCTTATTTCTCTTCAGGAAACATCTGGATATCCTGACTTCGGATTCCATGGTGATGACCCCAGGGATTCCAGGTCATGTAGTTAAACCGAAATCACAATTGTATTCGGTTGTTTAATAAAAACCCGGCTGTATGTGAGATGTAGGTTACCTGCCGATCTGAAACGTGGGCTCGGTGGTGTAGACGGTGCCTGAGAAGCCGGTGTGCTCAGTGATGTAGGGAAGAGCCATCATGCAGTGGTAGTTAGATATCAGGATGACGTCGATAGTCGACATATCGAGCAGGTCTCTCTTGAGTATAAAAAAAAAACAAACAAAAAAAACCCACTTGAATCCAATGTTTAATAAATGAGGAACCACAATGATTTTGACCTTGAGTTTTTACTTAAATGTAAAATTTGCAAAAACTATTCATATTAGTTGTCATTCTACATGCATCCATCCATCCATCTTCTCTAACACCTATCGCACACAAGGTTGCAGGGAACCTTGCAGGGATCCTCGGGGCACAAGGCAGGTGACACCCAGGATGGGGTACCAACCCATGTCAGGGCACAATTACACACACCCTCAAACCCCGTTTTACACACTAAGGACTGGAGAAAGCAGACAATGTGCACGGACAACATGCAAACACACACAAAGTGGCAGCGGGAATCAAACCCCCAACCCTGGAGGTGTAAGGAAAACATGCTAACCACTATGCTTCTCAAATTGTAGCCTGAGATGTTTTGCTTTCTAATGGGTACAGTGACCTACAGAACAAAATAATAAGGTTTTGTTGGAGTGATCTATTTGGAGTTTTATCTTTTTCACAAATGTGTAGTCCCTCTTCTTCTAACAGACGTGAGATGTGAGGCATGCATACAGTGAGTTGAACCATTAGTACGATGACTGTGAATAGTACCTTGAAATGAACCTTTCTGAATAGTACTTTCTATTCTGACTTACTTTCAGGAAAAAGGACCGTATTATGTGTTCAACTTTGTGTAAATGACGCATTACTAAATTAAAGGAAGGGTGCACGATGTTTGAAAAATGTTTCAGAAAACCGAGTTGGGCCGACAAACAAAACAAACGTGTAGCCAATTAGCAGAAAGGGGCGTGTCTTTTCAATATGTCGTCAGAGAGTGTTCAGTGTGCATGTCTGACATTAGCATAAAGAGGTGTGTCTTGTCAATATGCCGTCAGAGAAAGTGTTCATTGCGCATGTCTAACATTAGCCGAAAGCGATTGAAACACTGACATAGCGAATACCTGCTATAACCTCTGCCTCAGGTTCTAGGTGTTGAACGTCATCTTCCATGTGAAACAAAGCTAAACCTTTCACGGTACAACACACAGTACTACAAAATCACATTTGTATTACCATAGTATTACTCATTGAGTTCATTTATTGATTAAAATATCCCCTTGGCCAGCTGCCCCAGCAGGTTCTGCCATAACAGTTGCCTGGGTTACGTATGTGTGGGGCGGAGCTATCAAAATCAGGGGTGACACCCATTTGGGTTAGGGGCGTGTTTGTTTTGGTGATTTCAAATGTCAACATTGGCTTTCAAACATCGTGCACCGCACCTTTAATACTATATTAATGATAGACATACAGAAATAAACTGCAGACCTGAGAAAGGAATTTAGATGCTAAGTATACTGTAATATTATTACTCTCACTATTAGTTAACAGTTTATGTTATATTACTCATCCCAACAGATTCAACCCATACCTCAGGAAGACAAAACTCTGGCTCAGAGTCCACAAATACACGACCGGCACACTCCTTTAGCTCCTTCAACATAGAGCATGTAGAGAGAAGATGTACTGTTTAAAATCAAACGAATTATATACTGTATTAGCTTTGCATATAGGAATTACAGTAGTTGCGTAGAAATCATCCGAAAATGCTCTCACTTTCTCAAGGTTCACTGTTCCATCTTTGGAAACCCATCCTGGTAGTTTGGACAGTCTTGGACTGAAAGATTTCAACAAAAAACGATTTCATTTCAATTTCAATTAAATTCGCTTCAATTCAATTTTCATTTTTTTTTCTCGAGCAATTTAAGGGTTTGAAGGTGTGTAAACACATCATGCTTCATTTTTTACATATTCACCTTTGTGTTCAAATCAGCTAGAAAATGCCCTGGCTTTATAATCTATAAGACACAAGCAGTGAGAATCATATCTATTTAATGTGTGTTGATTAGATATAAACGTGTCCTTATATAATTTAACCTGGCTAACTACATGGCTTTGGGCTGATTCGAATTATAAACATAACTTATATACATGACTTTCCCAAATGGTTTGCTTTGTCCCAACTTTGTATAATGCTCTATGTAGGTTATAGAAGCCATTACTCTACAACTTATCTAGTGGACATAAATAGTCAAAATCAACACATTTGAGATTCAGTCATTACCACGTTATCTCTGTTAGCCTTTTATCAACATGATTTGGTGCTTGATGTTCTATTTTATTCAAACACATACAGTAACGTTTCATTAGTATTCATTAAATAAACCCTGCTCAGTTTTCACAAATTTCATATCTGAGACATATCTGTTTGGTGGAAACTGAACAATTTGTACTAGCTGATACCACTAACAGTTTAGCTCGGTTCAGTTTCCCTGGGTCGAACATCCTTTGATGATTCATTAAATACTTAATAACATTTTTTGTTATTAAATAAAGATTTCCTAACTACTTACATACATTTACATCTATAACACGCATATGACTTACACATGCTATCCTTTAAATACAAGTCTCAAGGTATATTTTTTCATTGCTAACAAATAATGAATAATAATAATAATTTTGTTTGGATTTAATGCTATTAAACTATATACACCATATGCACATTATTAACTTAATATTTATACTTTCTTGAATAAACTTCCCTTGCATTACCTACAGAAGATAGACTAGGAACTAAACAAACCCTTAGACTAAGGATCTGGATTAATTGGCTCGATCGTGATTATTTTAACTGTGTGAATGCAGATTATTCAGTGCAAGAAAAAATAGAAACAGTTTTACAAAGATACAGGGATCATTACAGATCCAAGGGCCCCGGGATACAATGATCCCTGATACAGGAAAACAAATGTATATGATGCCGAGTGTAGGGAAGAATACTGGTAAGACTGACCTGTGCACCAGAGGCAAAGGGAGGAAATACAAAGCTGAGGTGGTGTCCAGCCCACAGTCCAACATGATGGTGGTGCATTTAAACTTGAGAACATTGCAAGGCAACGTTGGGTGACCAGACAAACAATACTAGAATAATTAAAAAAAAATGCAACATTAGAAAAGACAATGTGTATATCTAGAAGAGAATGGGTTTACTTTAGACTCTAGATCCGTGTCAGGTTTTTTTTCCCTTGTGACATATCAGGTAGTTTTTCTTTGCCAGTGTCTCCTCTGACTTGATCATTAGGATAATATTCCAACCTAGTTGGACTCTGCTATACTAAGAGGAGACACCAACTTTGAGGACAACCACCTCCTCATCAATACAACATTTATCAGACTGTATATTTATAATCACACCCTCCAGTGTCACACATATGAGGATGAGGTTCCTTATGAGTCTGATTCCTCTCAAGGTTTCTTCCTTTACCATTCAAGGGAGTTTTTTCTTTATATTATTCTTTTTAATAACCTTTTGTTCTATGTTTATGTTCTGTAAATCTGCTTTGAGACGATGTCAATTGTACAAAGCGCTATACAAACAAACTTGAACTGAAAACCCGAAAGTGAATTGAAATCTCTATCCGGATTTCTATGAAGCTGTTGCGTGAATGTGTCCGTTGTTAAAAGTGCTATATAAAGATCTACATTAAAGAAAACCTAAACATTTAGTGTTATCTTCATATAAAGAAGGGGTGTGTGTGTGTGTGTGTGTGTGTACTACTAACTTGGGTACTACTAAATTAGTATTAATATCCAACTGGAAAAAGTGTCAGATTTAAGCATTTAAACAGCTTTATTTATTTAGCGAATTGTGTCAGATCAACCCTACTTGATTTAATCCTGAAAATGTATTCTGATCGAGTTAAATCGGCTCGACCGATGTGTTTAAAGGCTTTTCGATCGACCGAACTATTGATCCGATTTATAAATCATCCGGCTCATTTGGATGCGTCTGAAGGCAACGATACGTATCGAAGAAGTGTGGTGATGTTTAATGGTAACTATATTTTGCAATTCATACATGGAACATGGACACAATCCTTTAGAGTAAAAGAAAAAAAATAGGACATTTTAAATATATTAACAAATATATTTATTATAAAGAAATATCAGGCATCAGTGGTGTGATGATAAATCTGGTCTATATAGATTATTATCAGTATTATATTATTTATTCACCTTCAAATCAGCTAAAAATGTTACGGCTTTATAATCGATAACAAGGTAAAATTTATATCTATGTATTACGTGTTGAATAAATAGAAAAAAATGGTCAATTCTACACTGCACGAATTTGGGCTGCGTCCCAAATTGTTCGTCACTTCCTTACTTCCGATAGTGCCCTATGTAGGCTATAGGCGCCATTTATTTACACCTTATCTAGTGGACTTCACTAGTCCTTGTTGACACATTTGGGATTCGGCCATAACAACATTAGCATTGTTAGCTTTTTATCACCAAGTTTTACTGCAACCTGTTCTATTTTATTCAAACGCATACGTTAGCGTTTCCTTAGTGTTTAATAATTAAACCACATTCCGTTTTTTAACTCACCAATTTCATATCCAATACCGTGCGGTTATACTTGATTAATGCGAACTAGCTAATACGGCTAACGATTTAGCTCGGTTCAGTGTCTTCTTCGGTTGTACTTCCGACCGGTTTTGAATCCGCCACCTGTCGGTCAGGAGAGATACTGCAATTTTAAAATAATAAATAAATAAATAAATCTCCACCCACTTTAAACTGGATAAAGAGAATTAATGGGATTTAGGGGGAGGTTTAGATTAGTGCAGAGTCCAAACGGGATGTTTTTCTTCTATAGAAAAAGATAAGCAGAAGTTCCTGGTGTGTTTTTTTTTGTTTGTCTTTATTGGTGGAAATGAAAGTAAATATTTTCTAAAACCAAAATAAGTCATGAAAAATGAACGATTAACATGTAAAAAACGAGGCGATTTGATATATATCATGCATATGAGGTGAGATGAGAACAAACCGGTGCAGGGGATCGACACAAAAACACACCTGTTTACCGGAATCCGGATTTTCCAGGTTAAATATATAAAATGGCGACAAACCGGAAATGAAACAGGTGGACGTTGTTATTATTATTATTTTTTTAAACCTTGACACTTGACAATTTGGCTCGGTGATTTTTTTAAACATTTTTTTGTGAGATAAAAGTGTTTTGTTTTGTTTATTTAGTTTTTCCTGCCTGGATAAAATCCAAACAGGAGCTAAACAGCGCCCTGTTGTGTGTTGAGGAATGAGAGACTCACCTTAAACTACAAGCGGAGCGACTTTACTACACAATACGGTGAGTTTACATTAACACTATGAGCTGAACACTGAGTCCGGACACTAACACCAACAGACTGATAGGTGTTTACACTTTAGGGCTTGTGTATAGTTTAGAGCTTACATCTGAACTCTTACAGCATTTATATAAGTATGGTGTTAAACTAACACTTCTGTAACTGATCATGTGTAGTACCAACACAGTGTTAATTACATATATGCACTGTTAAATCCTAGTGTTGAATAAAGCTATAAGGGGTTAAAATAACTTGTTAAATTAACCCTTGTTTATCTAACCAACACAGTGTTAAATTAACCCATATAGTGTTACATTAACCCATGTCCTGTTTATCTAACCAACACCCATATAGTGTTAAATTAACCCATATAGTGTTAAATTAACCCATATAGTCATAAATTGACCCATATAGTGTTAAATTAACCCACATAGTGTTAAATTAACCCACATAGTGTTAAATTAACCCACATAGTGTTAAATTAACTCATATAGTCATAAATTAACCCATGTTCTGTTTATCTGACCAATACAGAGTTGAATTAACCCATATATTGTTAAATTAACCCATGTCCTGGTTATCTAACCAACACCCATATAGTCAAAAAATTAACCCATATAGTGTTAAATTAACCCATATAAGTCATAAATTAACCCTTATAGTGTTAAATTAACCCATGTCTTGTTTATCTAACCAACCCAGTGTTAAATTAACCCATATAGTGTTAAATTAACCCATATAGTGTTAAATTAACCCATATAGTCAAAAATTAACCCATATAGTGTTAAATTAACCCATGTCTTGTTTATCTAACCAACACAGTGTTAAATTAACCCGTCTTTTTTATTTAACCAACACAGTGTTAAATTAACCCATGTCCTGTTTAATTAACCCATATAGTTTTAAATTAACCCATGTCTTGTTTATCTAACAAACAGTGTTGATTTAACCCATATAGTGTTACATTTGAATTTGTTTTAAATTAACTTGTGCAGTGATGTGTTAATTCTTGCAGTGTTGAGTGAACTCGTACACTTTTTAATTAAATTATACAATGCTGAATTACCTGATGCACTGTACACTAATCATGTACAGTGCTGACGAAACATTTACAGTGTAAATTAACTCTTACAACGATGATTTAACCCGTTACTCTGTTGATTCGATTCTGTACATGGTAGTGATTTATCTTAGTGTTGAATTATCCTGTTCAGAGTTTAATTACCTGTACGGTTTTTAATTAACCTGTACGGTGTTGTATTGTCCTACTATAGTGTTTAACTGTCCTGTAGAGAATTGAAATAACCTGTATGTTGTTGAATTTTACTTTTTGTTGTTGATTTGTTTTGTAGAAAATTTAAATAATCTGTACAGTGTTGAATTATTCTGCATGGTGTTTAATTAACCTGTTCTGTGTTTAATTAACCTGTACAGTGTTAAATTCTGCAAGTGTTTAAGTTGTACAAATATTTTAAATAATCTTAAATATTAATAATATATTAAATATATATCTTAAATAAGTTGTTGAATTATCCTGTATAGTGTCGAATTATCCCGTATAGTGTTGAATTATCCTGTTCAGTGTTGAATTACCCTGTATGCTAAGGAATGAACAATTACAATGCTGAATAACTTTTACTGTGTTGAGTTAAACTCTACAGTGTTAAATTATCCTGGAAAGTATTGAATTATTTAATTGCACTTATTCCAGACAGTGTGAATTAACTTAAAGGTGCATAAATTATTGCAGTTTTAATTTACCCTGTATATTGTTGTTCATCACTAAGGTGACACCTATTAGTATTGAATCACTTGTCTTTCTTTTTTACCTACTTAACAAAATCGAGAATGTTAGTCTATAACCGTTCATTTAACTTTGAAATCTTTATACGCTGACCAGGATCGGATCAACACTACAGGTGTTGTTTCAATTACAATCGATAACGATCATTATGTTAATTTAGTGCTATAGATGCAAAATGAACACCGCAGACCATAATGCAGCACATAATGTCAGTGTTCAGGTGATAATGCAAGAATGTAGATGTTTAGTAAGAATGTACTTTGGCTTTCTTACTAACCAATGTAGCCCAGCAAGGGCATGCTGGGTGTTGAACAGTGTCGAATGACGTCGCGCATCGATCGTTTGTGTCTAGCTGGACATATATACTCAAGAGTTCAGGTGTTCATTCAACATATTGTCTTGTTTTACATTAACACCCTGTCTCCACACCATGTCCACAGCAGTCCTCGTCCACGTGGCCGTGATCTGGCACCATGGAGGATTCCCCAGCATGCGAGTCTAACGTGTTCGTGGCCGTTCGGCTCAGACCGTTCAACAGGAGAGGTGATTATTTTTCAGAATTTATTGATTCCTTTTTATTATTACATGTTTATAGCCGTGTCAAGATCCTGAAAAGGAATCGTTCTTTGGTCCTGCTGATATTTATGTATTTACAGAACCAGTTTCTCACGTAACGTATCACAGACATCGTGTAAAAAGCCAAAGTGTTTTTCTTTCACTTTTATTTTCGGTTTGGATCAAATGTTACTCACCGCTTTTACTGTGATATCGTAAAGACCGCATTCTGAACATGTAAGGAATAAAGAACTAATCAGGTTGATTGTTTTCCAATAACTGCACCTCCTGAAGGTTTCTTTTAAAAAAAAATCTTACTCTATTATAGCAATTGGCCATTGAGTACATTTTTATTTTTAATTCATTTTGATCAACGTCTCAGCACAGCATAAACAGTCAAGCACGAAGTTCTCTCTCATGAAGCGTTCCTAAACAGGAACAACACATGTAATGCAGTTTCAAATTCTAATTATGTAGCACATCCACCATACAAGCTTCTAGTGTTAGTATATATCGAACCAGTAACATATTAGTGCATTAAACTGAAACTCTGTGCTGTACCTGCCACTATTGGTGTTCTAGAAAATTAATCAGCGCCTCCTGACCAATCAGGATCGAGAATTAATCAGTACTGTAGTGCACAAATTAGAATCCAACATCCAGGAAGTCCATTTTTGAGTTCAGTTGCAAAGCACAGCCAAGATTAATTGTAGATGTTTGCAGGATGATGCTACAGCTACACAAGCTGGCACTTTATAGTGCACTTTATATTCAATAGGAGGAACAGAAGAAGGGAATCGAATAGCATTATGACTAGTTTGTCATAACCGCTTCTTTTTCACATGGGCACACTGGGGTTTTGTGTTTTTTGGTTTTTTTTTAACACAGAGAGGGATCTAAAGACAAAATGTGTGGTAGAGATGGAGGGAAAACAGACCATTCTGCATCCAGCAAGCAGCAACCTCGGAAAAGGGGACAGCAGGTAAGAGCAGCTTTATTAACACTCGTTTCATTATACAGAAATAGTCAATATTGTGTTTTCATTGTTCAAAATGGACTTCGGGTATTTCAAAAAAACATGTGACAATACAAATGTTGATTTTGAAACAAACAATTTGAATAAAGGAAGTCCATTTTGACCAATGAAAAGCATCAACACAATATTGACTATTTCTGCCCAAAGACAGTAGCTGAGCTGCTTTCAGTTTATAATAAAGTGCAATATGGAGCAGTGTAAAATCCCTGACAAGTCATGTGCGCCTGCTTAAAATAGCACTTTGTATAGCAAAATTGATTTGTATATAGCAATGGATATTATTGGACATAAACATAAAACATAAAGATTAATATAATACAAAAATTCAAGATTAATATTAGATATATTTAAATGTGTTTGTATTTATCCTCAATGAACAAGCCTGAGGTGATTGTGGGGAGGAAAACTCTCTTAGATGGAAGACGAAGAAACCTTGAAAGGAAACAGACTCAAAAGTGAACCTCATCCTCATTTGGGTGACACTGGAGGGTGTGATTATAAATATACTGTCTAAAATTGTGTATTGATGAGGAGATTGTTGTCCAAAAAGACCACCTGGAGTTTTTACCTCCTCTTAGTATGTCTGAATATGTCATGAAGCAGAGTCCAACTTGAGCTAGTACATCTCTAGATGCCTCAGGATCTTCACATGGTTGGCTTCATCTCAGTGAAGATCCAAAATCTTCATGACATGGAACACAATCAGAGCTGGTACAATTTTTTGCACAGGAAGTAGGTGGTTAATATCTAAAGACCATATTAGCTGAGTAAAAAAGGGGAATTCTGTATTTCATTAAAATGGCTATTATGAACGCATTGCCAGATGTTTGCTCAGATTGCTTTTATAACCTGAAATGTCTGAAACCAGCATGAACCGAGAATAGTCAAGTATAGTAGAGCGTGTCGTTATAGAATAAGGATTTATGATGGTCTTCTCCTTCTAAAGTAATACTAATTAATTTAACACTAATTCAAATCACAATCTCTTTTCCACATACAACCTTTACAACCTAATAAATGATGTCAATGCACCGTCTGTGTCCACGGAGGTTTATATCCGCTCACAAGACCCTGACACCATTTTGGGCAAAATATTTTGGCTCATTATGTAGTTAAGTGTGCTTGCCTTGACTCCCTGCTGTCTCGTATTTGCTGTTTCTCCTCCCATTTACAAATTCCACTACGTTCGGCCCTCCGATGTCATAGCAACTAGTGAAAGGTCAAAGCAAGGTCAAGTGTAACCTAGGATACTCCTGGTGAAGAAAAGCCTCGTTTCATTGGACATTTTCCAATTCCTACTTTTGCAGTATGTGAGCGAGAAGCTATTTTATCTCTTAACATATAAGGAATATTGCACTTTTTACATCTCAAAAAGTTAAGTGTCTGTGTGTGTCAGTCAAGTGGTGGGTGTGACCTCTGTACCTGTCAGTCTCAGCTACTAGCTTGTAAGTCTCAGCAAAGGAGGCATGGTATCTAATTTAGCAGTCTGAGTAAAGGAGGTGTGGCCTCTACCCTGTCAATCTGAGCAAAGGAGGTGTGGCCTCTAACCCTGTCAATCTGAGCAAAGGAGGTGTGGCCTTTAACCCTGTCAATCTGAGCAAAGGAGGTGTGGCCTCTACCCTGTCAATCTGAGCAAAGGAGGTGTGGCCTCTAACCCTGTCAATCTGAGCAAAGGAGGTGTGGCCTCTAACCCTGTCAATCTGAGCAAAGGAGGTGTGGCCTCTACCCTATCACTCAGTAAAGGAGGTGTGGCCTCTACCCTGTCAATGTGGCCTCTATATTTATATCTAATGGTACATTTTCACTATTCCTATCACTCTGTCTGTGCTACATACAATATAAATTCTAACAATAGTTCATTAAAATGAAACTGTTACTATGCTGACTAGGGGCTGTCAGTTAGTTTCTATCCAGATGTGGATTTTTTTTAGTTGCTGGTTTAATTGATGGATCAAAAACAAGCTAAATATATT
The DNA here is from genome assembly GCF_022655615.1 of Tachysurus fulvidraco. Taxonomy (NCBI): domain Eukaryota; kingdom Metazoa; phylum Chordata; class Actinopteri; order Siluriformes; family Bagridae; genus Tachysurus; species Tachysurus fulvidraco. The sequence goes on from NC_062533.1 coordinate 13,161,618, forward strand.
GTATCTAACACCTAGACTGTAAAATTGGTCATATTGTGTCAGTACACTGCATGGATATGTGAAGAAAAGAACTTCCCTGCACCGTAATGTATATGTGACAAAGTCCTCTCTTTTAAAGTGTCTTGTTATATAAGCTGTAGGACACGCGATCATGCTGTTGTACTGTATAGCAGAAACAATGCTGCGATTACTTGTGGCTCAACTAATGCATGAAATATTGTTCCTCACTCACACTCACCCTCACTCACACACACCCTCACACTCCCTCACACACACGCACACCCTCTCACACACATTCTCACTCTCTCTCTCACTCTTACACACACACACACACATGCACATACAACCTCTCACACGCACACCCTCTCACAGACATTCTTACTCACACACACACAAAACCTCTCACACACACTCCCCCACACACACAAACACAAAACCTCACACACACACACACACACACACACACACACACACACACACACACACACACACACATATGCACACACACACACACTCTCTCTCTCTCACACATTTTCACTCACACACACCATCAAATACACACATGCGCATGCACACACTCTCTTTCTCTCTCTCTCACACACACACACACACACAAACGATATTACGATATTACTTAATTAATTGGCTTTGTTTGAATCAGTTAGTACAAAAGAAAATCGGTTAAAACCCCCCTTTTAAAAGTCCTGAATCATATCCAGGAATAATGGAGGATATCAGTTGTTGGTGGATGTTTGAGGCCAGCTGCTGCATCGTCTGTCACTACAATGGCTGGATTGTTCAAATTGGACTTGTTGGAACTTTTCTCCATCAGCAGCTGCTCATTTGTCTCTCATCAGATTAATACAAACCCCTCCTGTCAGTCAGTACCCTCATTACAAATGTTTAGAGATGCCTACTCATCAAAATAGCTGGTTAAAGTTAGAACTATATACTGTATGTACATGGATTTAATGTCGGCTTCATTATTTATTTTAGACTTAAATAACCTCTATAAGCCTTTTTTTTTAAATGTCTATTAAATGTCTCTTATTAAAAATAATCAAGTGTCTTTTCAGCATTCTGCTGAAAAATAAGCATTATTATTATTATTATTATTATTATTATTATTATTATTATTATTATTATTATTATTATTATTAACAACCCAGCAGTTAGAAGGTTCGGAATGCTAAAAAAAAACTGAGGGCGTGTCTCTTTCCTTCAGACTCTGTCTTTGCTTGTCTCATTGCGTGCATTGTGCATGTCTTCTATATTGCAAAACACAACTTAATTCCATTTCCTTCTCATTCATGTAGTAGTTTTTTCCCCATCCTGTTTGCCACACTCTAAGCATAAGAATCTCCCATTTCAGCATTAATTCATGTGTCTCTGCTCAGACTTGCATGTTTCTGTGACTCCAAACAGGTCTCGCAAGCTTAAACAGGAACAGGGGTGTGTATTGTTACTCTGCTTGAAAGAGGGATACAGGATAGCTTCTGCATATCATGTGGATTGGTGCATGAAATATCGTTAACACTTTTAATTATGACATATTTTCCTGTCCATATCTGGCAACCTGCTATGCGGAATGTGAAAATGACCAAATTATTGTATTGAATGATAAATATTGTGGGGAGAAAAATTGTGCTTTAAGATTCCTTAGGTGAAATAACTGATCTCTGTGCCAGCTATTTGTGGAATGTTCTTTAAAACCTACTGCTTTCTCAGTGCCAAGTTGTTCAGTTGGTACAAAGATACAAAGCATCTAGAAGTTGAACATTACAAAGTGTAGCTTTTCTCACTTTACATGGTTATCAGGTTTTTAACAAGTAAGTATTTTATTTTATTCTGTGCAGTTCAGTGGCCATTTATTTAACACGCCTGTTTTTTTTTTTTAAACACACTGTGAAGAGAAGGGGTACGTGGGCGTCGGGGCATAAAGTTATTCTAAGGCCGACCTCCAAAGCAGATTCCAAAGCAGACCTCGATTTGATTTTTTTGCTACATTTTTTTTTTTTCAATTGAAACATTTTTTGTTAATTAATAATAAAACGATAAATTTAAAATACAACAGCTGTGAGTCATATTGAATTCTGTCAGCAGTCATGTAGCCTTTCTGTGCAAAAGGAAAACATCTTAGAATACACAACCCTGAGGCGGCCGAGCCCCAAACCCTGAGGCGGCCGAGCCCCAAACCCTGAGGCGGCCGAGCCCCAAACCCTGAGGCAGCCGATCCAAAAAATTTTAGGTGGCCGAGCCCCAAACCCTGAGGTGGCCGAGCCCCAAACCCTGAGGTGGCCGAGCCCCAAACCCTGAGGTGGCCGATCCAAAAAAATTTTAGGTGGACGAGCCCTATACCTTGAGGTGGATGAGCTACAACAACAGAACACTACATCGGGTTCCACTAGTGTCAGTCAAGAGCAGAACTCCGACACTACAGTGGACCCACAGAATCTAAGCTGATTAGGAAAAGATCATGTTCTTCTGAACTGTCCAGTTCATTTAATGCTTCAGTGTCCTTGTTGATGATTTTTTTTTTTAATAGTCATGATTTGATTTGTATTATTCTGATAATCTCTCTCTCTCTCTCTCTCTCTCTCTCTCTCTCTCTCTCTCTCTCTCAGGAGTCAGCCCAAGGTAAGGCCTTTAATTCTTATTTATTTATCATTTGTTTTGATTAGTCTTCTGTTGAGAAGAAGATTTGGAAAAGCTTACATGTAATATGTATATCGTCTTCTATTTATTCATACTGATGCACAATCTCTATGAAATTGTAGCTAAATAATGAACAATGCCTAAAAACAAGTTCACTAATACTGATATGAACTAAAGCCTTAATACACAGATCAATCTAAGTGTCTATTGAAGTTACATAATCGAACATTCATATACATTTACTTGACTGAAAATATTTGTGTATCTGCTTTAGGTTGTATTTAAATCCTTCAGTGAACTCAGACATGCTGATGTTGTTTAGGACAAAGTGTGACTTACTGTAATCTATAAACATGACCTAACCTTCATGTAGCTGATTATTAGTAGCTGATAAGTTGGACAACCAGAAGTTTTTTCCCCTTATTGCAGATTGACGTCATTTTACCCCTTAAGGCCGGTTTATGCTTAACGCATGACTTCGTGCCGTTGTTCACATATTTGTCTGCGTATCCACTACATAGCATGTCAGAGCCAAAACATGTCCATCTGGTTTCCATGTGGAGGTGAATTGTTTAGTGATTTCATGCTCAGTGACGTTAGACACACTGCTGAACTCACTTTCTTTTTATAACAATAAATCAAATAATAAAATAATCGTCATTAGTATTTGTTTGCTTATTGTAACTTGATCATTTGCACCACCAAGATTTGAAATTCGTTTTATATATTAAAGCTTTATACAATTGTTCATGTTGCTGTGGGTATCTTTCAGAGGGTCTGACTCGGGGTAAGGGTAACACTGTCTATATAGATTTTATTATCCCTAAATGCATGCTGTAATGTAAAACGCTCTTATTTTCTTCTTAGGTCTTTGCGTATGATTACTGCTTCTGGTCTATGGATGAAACACAGTCTGACAAGTTTGCAGGTTTGATGTTTAGACTTCCACCTTAAACACACACATGCACACATGATGTGTGATCCTGACAAACATTCCATAGAAGTAAGATTATTAAAATGTCCCTTTCCATGTTTCCATGAGCTTTGGCCTGTTTGAGAATTTGGGTAAAAAAAAATGGCAGAAATTAGAGTTTACTTGCAGAAATTTATATATGCTCAGGATCTAATAAAGAAAATGAAAAGTAATTCATAGTAACAGGACATTTAATACCACAGTGTGCTTGATTCTGATTGGTCAAAAAGGTTTTGATTAATTTACAGCGTTGTAATAATGCAATATTTCTGTAAGCAGGAACCTGTTTGCTAGACATTTCACTTATTTTGGTTAAACTTAAAATAATAATTAAATAGAATGAAATGTTGTGCTTGTATGTGTCAATGCTTCTAGCATCTGTGCTTCATAACAGTCAGAGGTAAAGTTGTAACGAAGCTTTATGACACAGGGAAAGTCTTCAAGACCTGGACCAGGTTAAACTTCAGGTTTTGTCTTATTGACTTTAAGAGGGAAAAAAAAGAGAAGAGGGCGAGAATGTTTGTTTGTTTCTCTCCAACTTTCATAAACACGTCAGCAGGTGGACTGGATCCAGGAAATGGGCTCTAGGTGTGAATAAGAGCTGTGTGTGTGTATATGTGTGTGTGTGTGTGTGTGTGTGTGTGCAGGATGCCCTGCATTGGACCTTCTCACACACCTTGTTCCTGGTTTCAGTGCGACTCGGATGAAGATGAATGAAAACAACACGAACGATATTAAAGTCTACATCTGATTGTTTTGTTCACTCTTAGGTCAGAACACTGTGTTTCAGTGTTTGGGGGAGAATCTGTTGGATAATGCATTCCAAGGATACAACGCCTGCATATTCGCTTATGGACAAACAGGTACAGCATGCAACGATAGGTTAAAAATAAGAGTCAAAAAACATTCTAACATGTTCTTGAAAATCACCTTTTTTTTCTCCTTTTTCAGGGATCACTTGGTTTGCATAGTAGAAATTTAAATTTGCTTTAATCATCATCTATTTGGTTTATGTTAATCTTATAAATATGACTATGACTTTATTCGGGCTATTTTCATGTTCCTAGTATTTTGTATATATATTTTAATATTTTAAAAAAGGTCAATTCGAACACATAATGGAGATACATTGATTTGAAGTTGATGTGTTTCCTTTAATATTTGAGTTTAAGTGTTCTACTGATTTCAGGTTCCGGGAAGTCGTACACCATGATGGGATCAGCCGAACAGCCCGGTCTTATCCCTCGCCTCTGCAGCTCTCTGTTCGAGCGAGCCGCCCGTGAGCAGAAAGAGGGAGAGCGCTTCACTCTCGAGGTCTCCTACATGGAGATCTACAACGAGAAAGTCCGAGATCTGCTTGATCCCAAAGGGTGAGTGAACACACCCACAGATCACTTGATCCCTCAAGGTTTTATGTTAAACATCATAAAAGATTTAAAGTGATAGGAGACACTGGCCCTTAAGCCTTGGGTGCTGTAGGGAAATTCAGATAGAAATCATTAATAACAGAAACTGTTTAGCATTTATGCATTAAAGTGTCATACGTATCTACCTTTTTATAGAACATGCTTTAATGCAAAAAGCTCATTCCAGATAATCTAAATGGATTAGGGTTGGAAATCATTTCTGAAAGAGGATAGCAGAGTGTCATCAATATAGCTGACGATCATAGGCAGCCATATGCAATGACCGATATTCTTAAAACACCCAAAAATATGGATATAAAAAAGGATGAAGCTGAGCAAAAGAACACTGCAAATCTTCAGCAGCATCAACTTTTGTTCATCATATCTGGAAAAACATGAAAATAGCAAATACATCAGGTTATTTAAAGTTTTTTTTTTTTTAAATCTTGTCGCTATTTTATTCTTAACACTTAATATTCATTTGGAGGTGTCATAGCAAAAAGGTGTAAATGTAGGACTGCCTTAACCATCACGTACATTACTGAACAGGCTTGTTGTCATGGTTACGTTATAACATGTAGCATCCAACATATTATTGTAGGAGAAGAATTGGGTTAGAATTGTTTTAGAGATTAAGTTAAGTTAACCAGAAATAGGGGCACGAATATAAAAACGAATTGTGGACACTTGGAAAATAAAAATGAGACTTTAAATGTAAGCATGTGTTTTAATCAGTGTAAATTCTAGGTTTTTTGATTCTTGCTTTTTTACGGTTTGTTGTATAGCAAACATCAAATTAATCTCATATTTAATATTAAAGCATTCACGTTAATAAATTACACATTAATTAATTATATCCAAATCATTTACCATTCAGAAATCAATGTCTTCTTTAGGAATGATAATCTTGATTATTGCAGACTTTATAATTTTGCTCTTACCGGACTGTTGTTTTTTTTTCATCCAGACCTGGCAACCCTGGTTGTAACATGGATTACATAGCTACACAAATGTAGTAGTGTATTGTGCTCTAATGTTTTGTGGAAGAAAAATTAAATGTCACGTGAATGTTTAACTCGGTGTTGTATATTTGTCTTTTTTTCCACCTCCAGAACATCTCGGGCTTTAAGAGTGAGGGAACACAAGGTTTTGGGCCCTTACGTTGATGGTCTTTCGCGTCTGGCTGTGAGCAGCTACAAGGTAGTTCCACAGCCATTTCTTGTAGACTCAGCAGGTGTAATTTTTATAATCTGAGCTATTTTAGTTAAAGTCGTCCTTTTATTCTCAGGACATTGAGTCTCTGATGTCAGAGGGCAACAAGTCACGCACAGTGGCCTCCACCAACATGAACGAGGAGAGCAGCCGCTCACACGCTGTCTTCAACGTCGTCCTTACACACACGATGCGGGACCTGCAGTCTGGGGTGAGACGCAAGCATACACGCACTACCTCACTGTGGTGTGTGTAGCGTACTTATAAAGAGGTGAAAACTAAATGGTCTGGGGTTATTGTCCTCTTGTTTTGTGTGTAGACGAGTGGAGAGAAGGTGAGCAAGTTGAGTCTGGTGGATCTGGCCGGCAGTGAGCGAGCGGTTAAAACCGGAGCCACAGGAGAGCGACTTAAAGAGGGCAGCAACATCAACAAGTTAGTGCTGGATGGATTTCTGTCGTTATAGATAGACACTGGACTATAGATGGATATCTCTTTATCTCTATCTCTCTCTCTCTCTTTTGGCTGGTATTAAGTTTTAGCCGACACATCAGCATTAAATAAATCACCAATGATGCATTTTGAAACACAGTGTTTATAGGTCACTGGAGTGTAATAATCTCCCAAAGACAGGATTTATTTTTTACAGCTTATTGGATATGAAATGAAAACTAAAATCTATAAAACAAAATCGTTAAACAATGGGATGTTGTGTAAACATAATATGGTTAATCTCTATTGTATATTTGTATTTTTGTAGTGTACAGTTTATCTAATCAAGGAACAACATCCAAATAATCGAATCAGGAAATTGTTTATTCAGAAAAATTGTGACCCTATAAAGCATTTTTAATTATTTTTATTTGTTTTATTTATTTATTTTACAAAAGCTTTTTGTTGTATGAGAAATAAATATTGTCTATGAACTTTTAGGAATTAAAAAAAAAATTATGCTTTAAAAAAAAAAAAAAAGGTTAAATGAACTGAAACTAAAATTTCCAATGGTGTGAATGCAGTTAGTTTACAAGCTGCACGTCTTCACTAATGAGTGACACTGGAAATGCTCAGATTTTTGGAGATTTCATGACAAGTTACCTGGTTATTTGTCAGTCAGTGTGTGTATAGTGTGAGTGAGAGAAGAAGAAGAAAAATATTTTCATCAAGGGATTGATCAAACTTTAATAAAAATATGTGAGTATTTTACAAGGTTTTGGACTGATGTGTATGGAAATAAATCTGCATAAGACTTTATAATCTGTATAATTACTTATACCGCTGCATCGATCTATTTCTATGCCTATTTCATTCTCATGGATGACTTTGGTTGATGACTCATGGTTGTGTGTGTGTGTGTGTTTTCTTTTTAAAGATCTCTCACCACTTTGGGCCTGGTGATCTCAGCCCTGGCCGATCAGGGAGCTGGAAAATCCCGGAATAAATTTGTGCCCTACAGAGACTCTGTACTTACATGGCTACTAAAGGTACATATCTCTGCTTTAGGGATTTTACAGATTAAATTCGATATACAAAATGATGGGGTGTGCTAGATAATGCGCTGTTTAATTAAACTTGCAGTGATTGTGTTACTAGAACTAGGAATATTGGAGGTCTAGCTAGTTTAGTTTTATTTCAGTGCAAACCACATGTTTGCTGCAACCTCTCCTATTGTTAGCTGTCATGTGATACAGGATAGTTAGCTAGTTGGTCGAAATGAACACACTGCCAAATTGGGGGAGAAGAATGGGAGAAGAACTAAAAGATATATAGCGTATTTCATTATAAGCTAACTAATAAAGATCCTCCAAAATAACATCCTTAGTAAAAATCTTTTGGAAATTTCTCATGTTAATCTAACAGGTTTGGGACGATTGGGATGCAGAGTTAAATGTTGGATATATACAAGACTCCAGTTAGATTTATTTCATTTCAGGCTTTTTTCTCATTCATATTTTCTCATGTTATTCTTTTGAGAAATTCACTCATGTAAAGGTGTAGAAAAAGTCTGAACTTCCCTGAATAAATATTGACATTTATGACTAAATACAGCCCTTCATGTGTGAACTATTTTACGTAAAATTTCCAAATTTTCAACGGAATCTGTAGTTTATTTTAATTTTAAACTTTAAGAACATTTGTATTTGACACTGCTGGCCTCCCCCCCCCCCTTTTTTTCCCTTATTCCTCAATTTCTTTTTCTTCCTCTGCTTTTTAGGATAGCCTGGGAGGAAACAGTCGCACAGCCATGATTGCGACTGTTAGTCCGGCTGCTGACAATTATGACGAGACCCTGTCCACCCTACGCTACGCAGATCGGGCCAAGAGCATTGTTAACCATGCAGTGATCAACGAGGACCCTAATGCCAGGATCATCCGTGAGCTCAGGGAGGAAGTGGAGAAACTCAGAGAGCAGCTCACCCAGGCTGAGGTAAGTCCAACTGTCATTGGTGGAGCTATAAACGCTTGTTGAATGCACAGGCATCATTAGTGTATTTCTATGTTTTATCAGTCAATGAAAGCCCAGGAACTGAAGGAGAGGCTGGACGAGTCCGAGCAATTGATCAGGGAGAGAATGATCACATGGGAGGAGAAGCTCAGGAAGACTGAAGAGATTGCACAGGTAGAACAAAAACAGGACCACACTGCCTTTATACAGGAAAGAAGCAGCAAAATGATCTCTCTCTCTCTCTCTCTCTCTCTGTGGCAGGAGAGGCAGAGGCAGCTGGAGAGTTTAGGAATCTCTCTCCAGTGTTCAGGTATCAGGATGGTGGAGGATAAGTCGTTTCTGGTGAACCTCAACGCAGATCCTGCCCTTAATGAGCTCCTTGTCTACTATTTAAAGGTAAGCAGTTATTCTTGATTAATTTACAAGTGCTTATAAAAAATGTTTAGAAGAGTATGTTGTGACATAAAGGATCATTTTACAGTCCGATTAGTCAGTGATTTTTCAGTAGGAGTGGAAATGCAGGGAATTATCATTTCGTTAAATTAGATTGTTCAATCAAGATCATAATTCTTTACCAATTTAAGACAGAACAGGTCCTAGTGGCTGAAAGCAGTAGGGAGGAATACATATACACACAGAGGGATGAACCAAGTAAAACAACAGCATACTACTAGGGGTGTATGTATGTTGCCATGGTAAACAAGTTGCCATGGGGATAGTTAGCTAGTGGGTTGAAGTTAGCATTTGACCAAATTTAGGAGAAATAGACAGGGAAATCCAAATTGTGATCTCATTAAAAGCTTCAGAAATTTCTACTCATTATTAATTAATTTTAAGCGTACAAGCGTAGACTTGTGGACTATTTTCAACCTCAGTGGTTGTATTACAAGTTCTTTCTGTCACCTATAATTTGTGATCGGGGGAGATGATTACTTGCTGAGGAAAGTGAATAATTAAGAACAATATCTTTGGATTTGCTTTAAAGACTGTTTTGGTCATTAATCAAGATAATAAAGCTAATAAAGCAGTAAATTATAGTTTAGGATATCAAGAGGTGCCTTAATGTTGTAATATGTCGTGTCTCATTAAGTAGGCTATCAGAAGCCTAACTAATTAGCTAATTATCTCATATTGGTTTTTCCTGCCAGGCTAGATTTTGGCAATGCCTGTAATTGAAAAACCCTCACACCCCACCTTGACATTTTTTTGTTAATCGACCTTGATTATATTATCTGGCCTAAATTTGTCTGTCTTTCGGTCTGTCTGGATGTGTTTGTCTGTGTATGTGTGTGTCTATGAAGGATCACACATTGATAGGATCGGCTGACTCTCAGGACATCCAGCTGTGCGGCATGGCCATTCAACCACAACACTGTGTGATTGACATCACACCTGACTCAAAAGTGATAATCACACCAAAGAGGAATGCACGGTACTTTCATTAAACTGTTCTTATAATCGTGTAGAAATGCTGCTGAGATCGAATATCACATCCTTCTGGTCAATATCACTGGCTGCTTTTGCTTATATATTATTGATGGAGTGTGATTGCGGTGCTTATGTATGCATGTACGTTTCTGTAGTACTTATGTGAACGGCTCTGCAATCTCGACTCCAACCCAGCTTCACCATGGTGACCGCATCCTCTGGGGAAACAACCACTTTTTCAGGTCTGGATGACTTTATATATTCCTGTATACATCTTTCTGATTATATCGTCGTTCCGGTCATAATACAGTGTCCACTCTTAACCTCGTCTCACATCTCTCTTATCCTCTATCTCTCAGGATCAGCTTGCCGAAACCTCGTTCCCGTGCTGAGGTAGACGAAGGAGGAGTGAAGAAGGCTCTGAGTGTAGAACAGTTGGATTTGGATTTGGACCGAATGAGCCAGGGGTCGAGTGAGGTCAGCTTCAACTATGAATACGCTCAGGCTGAGCTCATGACGAAAGGACTGGGCAATGATGGTGAGAGTTACAGCGGAGGCTCCAATAAGGAAACAATATGAGCCAGTCTAATGAGATTTTGAGAAATATAATTTCACTGTCTCGGTCTCCCTCTCCCTCTCGTCTCTCTCTCTCAGACCCAATGCAGTCTGTTCTTCAGGCTCTGGAGCGCAGGCATGAGGAGGAGAAGCGTTCGGCTCTGGAGCGTCAGCGCCTTCTGTATGAAGAGGAACTGCAGCGGCTGCGCAGGCGCCTGAGTCCTCAACAGAGAGGTAGCGAGGTTGCGATTCCCTCGTTATCAATGTCATCATCTCCAAAATTACAGAGCCATCAATGGCATGGTAGCGAGGAGAGGTAAGCCATCGATATACAGCATCTTACAAGAACAGCCTTCCACTTCTTGATTTGTCTTCATTCAGTGCAGTGTTTCAGTTCATCACTTTATCAATTTATCAAGGTAGCCAGTGACGTTAAGGTCCTTTTGTTTCTAGAATTCACCCATTATAAATCTTAAACATGAAACAAAAATAAATCTAAACATGTAGCATATCTGAGCCCCCATCTAGTATTTATCATAAGCGTGACCTGCATGCACAGCCAGCTGCAGCCAGATGTGATTTACAGTCCTTTTTCTAGCTACCAGCTATTTAGTAGTTAAGGCAGTTTTACTTAAACTTCTTGGTGCAGCCACCCTGAGCATCGAAAGAGAAGATAAGGAGTAATTATTTTTGTATGCAGGCCATCTCTATAAGTAGCGTGCGTGACGTCTATGTTCTCCCAAATGGCGTAAGAGAGCAGACTACTGTAGGTCATATACAAAGTTAGTTTGAGTTTGTTATGAAACACGCATGATTTAAGACAGCTTTATTGGTTGGTATTGATTTTGTCAGACATCTTTGCTCTAATATCTAATTTAATAATTTTAAACTATCGACCACAATAAGTTTCTTTTTTTGGACCCGATTGTTTATTCTACTTCATGTTAGACATGCTGTGTGTCTGTGTATCAGGGAGGAAGTTTTGGCCCGGAGTCTGCGGAAGCTCAGGGAGCAGATAGTGAGACTGAATCTGATGGTGCAGGAAGCCGCCTTCATAGCCGAGGAACTCAACAAGAAAACAGAATACAACATCACACTACAGATTCCTGCAGCCAACCTTAACGCCAACCGCAAGGTCAGGGGTGTACAGTATGTGTGGGTTAGAGTGAGTGGGAGTGGGAGAGATAAGGAATTTCTGGATGACAGAATTTGTTGCTGCTTTTGAGAAGAGTATTTGGTGTGTGTGTGTTGCAGAGGGACGCAGTGTTGAGCGAGCCAGCAGTGGAGGTGCGACGGAAGGGGAAGGGGAAGCAGATCTGGTCCTTGGAGAAGATGGAGAACAGACTAGTGGACATGAGAGAGCTGTACCAGGAGTGGAAGGATTTCGATGAGGACAATCCTGTAGGACAGAATTTAAATCTCTGCTTAACACTTACACACATCCAGTATACTCAAAACACTCTACTGAAGGTGCTAGTGTTATTCAAATGTAAACTAAACCTATATGGCTAATCTGGAGAGAATCTCACCTGCATCTTTATCTGTCTGGAACCCAGTGGTTGACTGCTTCACTTAGAAATTGAACTCAAACAGTAATGGGGCTAAATTGAGAATGGTGAACTGTACTGGTCTTTGACAAAGAATGTAATAAAAGTATTTAACCCTCAGTGTATCTGCAAGTTTAGGAGCATACTGTAGTGCTAGTGAGCTGAGACATGAGCTCTTTTACCCTTTTGTCCTCTACTTTATCGCCCTGCAGCTGATGCGTTCGTACTTCAAACGTGCGGACCCGTTCTTTGACGAGCAGGAGAATCACAGTCTGATTGGAGTGGCTAACGTCTTCCTGTCCTGTCTTTTCTATGACGTTAAGCTGCAGTATTCTGTTCCTATCATTAACCAGAAAGGAAAGGTGGGTAAATTTAGGTTGGTCATGATATTAATGCAAGCTGTTTAATTATCATATCTATAATACCGGCTCAAATGAACACTCATAATTCAAGCCTAGCAATATAAGTGTTAAAAGCTTATAATCAAAACATTTGAGTGTATACAAAAGCAGAGTGAATGATTTCTTTCATGGGAAAGTTCTTCAAGGAAGAATACTTTGCAGTTTGTCAGTAACCTGTAACCTGAGAAACTGCATTTTTTGTTTCATCGACTTTGAGAGCGAGAGCAAAAATGAGACACAGACGAGTCAAATAGTTTATTACTATTACATTATAAGTGATTGAGGGAACTAATTTATTTGGCTGAAGTTCTACCACATCCAATGTAACTATAAGTGTATGAAAAGTATATGTGCATCTTTGATAAGCAAATAATTGTAATCATTGGCAAATTGCTGCTGTATAAGAAGGTAAAATATATCAGTATGCACTGTAATGGACAATCATAAACTCTGTGCATGAATAATATACTCATGGTAACCCTTTATAATGCTGTTCAACTACTCACGGGCAGAGCCGGATTAAATAAATGGACTACACTAGGCAGGGGGCCCCCCTCCATCGATGTTATTTATGAATTGGAATCTGAAACTTACCAAAGTTACTAATAAAAGTTAACTCACATTTTACATAGCCCAGTCTTTAGTTACAAATTGGTTATGTTGTATATTAAACAGTCTACTATTTTTTGATATTCATGATTTATACGTCATTACACGGGCGCCACAGTGTCTTCTGCCACATCTTCCACCGCGTCTTCCGCCGCATTTCCCGCCGCATCTTCCACCGCGTTCACAGCTGTCAGACGGCTGCCCGACAGAAACTTTTGCAAAGCCCCCCGCTGTCTCTTCTTTTGTTCTTCTTAATTTTTTTTTCTTTTTACGTTTTGCCGCACCCGAAAGCATCTTCAAAGTCAGCCTACTACTCAAAACACACCTGCCTGCTATATTTGTTGTCCCGCTCTGACGTCTGACCGCCGCTGACGTCTCCTCGGACTTAACTGGCTGGCGCCTCTATATAAATACAGTCTATGGTTTAAATAAACATCGTCACTATTTTTATTTAATTAATAAATAATGAAATAAATTGTAGATAGGACATTTGTACATTTTATTTTATTTTTATTATAATTTATTTTTTTATACATATTTTTTTTTTGTCCCTCTGTCTGGGTCCCATCCCGCCAATCGGGCCCTAGGCACGTGCCTAGTTTGCCTTTGCGTTAATCCGGCTCTGCTCACGGGTCACTGGAATAAATAAATAGTTCATTAACACCAGTAATTATGTTAGAAAGAGATTTAACTGAATCGTAAGCAGTAAGTACTGAGTTAATTTTGATGTGATACGTTTCTCCAGTAGAACTACTGATCATCAATAACGATCATATCGACAATTCCTTTTGTTCCTCCTGGAGATCTATTACATAATACTAGTTATCGTCAACTCTAATCGCACCGAATATTAAGTTATTACAGACCGACTGTATTCACAACGTACTGCAAAAGCACAAATCTCTAATGTAGAAATCGTCAGATATTGTGGAATACTGACCCACATCATTAACCACTGAGGAACAACACAGCAAGACATCAGTCATTACTTTCTATCTGCATAGTTGCATACGAGTCATTGAACAGTATTATAAAGTGGTACCAAACTCATTATACTGGAACCACCCACCCATATTAATCCATATTAATGCAATAATATGTCACAAAGCAAACAGAATATTTGGTGAAGCACTGATCAAGCAACAGACGACTAGCATAACGAGATTTCTTTCCATACATTTGTAGCTAAGATCCTGATTTTGAATTTGCATGTGTTCAGGTCTCAGGGCGTCTGCACGTAGAGGTGGAAAGAGTACATGGAACTTTGGGAACAGAGGCAGGACAAGTGGAGATTGACTCACACGAGCGCAAACTAGTCTGTAGGGTATGTAACTTAATATACTGTACACAGAATATCCATCCATCCTATCAATCTATCCATCCATTATAAAATTATTCCAGCATTAATGTAGACCATGCCTTTTCTCTCTGCTGTGTTTCAGATTAAGGTGTCTCAGGCCACCGGACTGCCACAGAACCTCTCCAATTTTGTCTTTTGTCAGTATGATTTCTGGGGACAGGAGGAGCCTGTGTTCATAGCTCCCGAGGTCAATCTGTTCACACAATCAACCCCGAACAGCAAAGAGCCGCACTGCAGCGTGCCCTTCGACAGCTGTAAGGTCAGTACTAGCAGCTAGTTGCATCTACTGTAGTAGCATACACAGGTCCACAGTCCCTGAGCTGATGGTTAGATTTTTTTTTTTATTAATTCAGACAGAATTACAGTCATACAAGTTATTCAGTTTTTCTTTAACGACTTACTCCTTAATGCTTGTATTATATTTCAAAGGTATTTGAGGAAAACAAACTACTGACAAGAAGGATTAGACTCACTATCTACTATTTGTCTTTTAACTAGATGAGTTAAAATAAAACAACAGAAACCATAAAATGATTAAGTTGTCTAATGTATCATTCTGTCATTGGGGGAAAGGTCTGAATGTCACACCAACGATTATAGATGCAAAATGTCACATTTTTGGTTTACAAAATTCATTATGGGATTTGAAATTGAATAAATTTGTGATTTGGTCATTTATGATCGGAGTAAAAAACAAACATAGTATTTAGTATCATTCAGATTTGTCTTATGTCCCTTTAGGATCTGGAAGTGACAGTAACTGAAGATCTAATTGACTTCCTGGCTGATGGTGCTGTTGCTATTGAGGTTTACGGGCACAAAGTAGCACACCCACGCCGAAACCTAGCGCTCTGGGACATGGGGGTGATTCAGGACAAGACTCGCTCACTCAGAGAGAAGTACACACACACACACACACACACACACACACACACACACACACACACAAAACTGATCAAATGAATATTTACTACAAAAACTAGTTGAACTTAAGTACTTTTAAAAATACAGATAAATATAAACTTTACTATTCTTATAAAAAATAGGAAAAATTATGTCAATCATACATAATAATAATAAATAAAAATGATGATAACAATAAATAAAAAATAGGTATAAGAGCTTGGTGATAAAGCAAATGAGTTAACAATTAAGTGAATAATTTGGCTGAACTTTATTCTGGGACATGCCCACATGGCATGAGGGTGCAAGAGTTTGTGTCAGTACTGTGCCTTGTCTCAGGTGGAGTGAGGTGATGAGGCGGCTGGAGCTCTGGGTACAGGTGTTAGAGCTGAACGAGGCGGGAGAGTTTGTCCCTGTGGAGGTGACACCTGCTAAAGTGGTGCGCACAGGGGGAGTGTTTCAGCTCCGACAGGTATGTGTATCGTGTGTGTGTGTGTGTTTATATACATATATATATGTGCGCACATGAACTGTATATTTGTGTATGCAGGGTCAGTCACGGCGAATTCAGGTGGAGGTCCGATCAGTGTTGGATTCTGGCACCATGCCCCTGATGGCCGAGAGTGTGCTCAGTGTGCATGTGGGTAACGTAGAGGTGCAGCCGATTCCACGGGTGAGCTGCTGTCGCACCACACGCTTGTTTCCTATACACAATCCAGCTGTCTTTTACTAACACACTGTTGCCTCTGTCTCTGCAGGTGGGAGACAGCGAGCTTGACAGCTATCAGGTGAGTCAGAACTGGTGTGGCACTTAAAATATCACTCACCGCTGCATTTCATTTGGGACAAGGCTATGTAGATAGGAAATGTCTGTCAAATTAAGATGAAGGCTGTTCTATATGCAATCCAGCACAGCTAACGGTCCTTACTTTGATTAGATGTGAAGGCAGATATATGGTATATAAACAAAACACTAAGTGGCCTAGAGCAAAGCTTTTATGTATCTGATCGATCAGATGGTGTCTTCTGTGCTGAAGGTTTCTATAAAAAGGAGATCTTTGGGCAAGGTTTATATTAATGTGATTATGTCTCTGAATGTGAGATGATGTTTAGCATTTTTAGAATAAATATTCAGTGTCTGTGCTTTAAGTTTGTGATGCAGGAAACTCTTCAGGACTGGAGGTTTTCTGAATAGGTATTAAAACTTTTTCCTGAAGCAACTGTAAATCTGTGGCACGTGTGGTGTGCATGTGTTTGTGTAGGAGAGGGATTTGGAGCGACTGAAGGCACAGTGGCTTGCTGCCCTCACTCAGAGACAAGAGAACTTGGACCAACAGCTCCAAAATCTCGTCAGTAAGCCAGGTAAGACAGCAGTAAAGGCTTGCACATAAATATAATGTACACAACATTCCCCTCAGGCTAAAGTCTGTCAGCCAAAAACAGGTTTAGTGCTTTTAGTTCATGCTTGAGAAATTCCATGCTTTAGATGGGATTGCTGAATGCCGTCTGCTACTCTTTCCTTATTTTGTCGTCTCTCTGTAGATAAATCCGAGGAAGATGTAGAGATGGAGGCGCAGCTTTTGGAGTGTCGTCTCACTCTGACAGAGGAGCGGAACGCAGTGTTACTGCCTCCTGCTGGCAGCGGCATTCCTGGAGCCCCTGCTCAATGGTGTGGAATTTCTTTCTGGATATCTTTGATTACTCCATGTCTTTTTATTTATTTATTTACTTACTTACTTACTTACTTGTTTGGATGACCAGCTGTCAGGTCACTTTGACCATGTTTTCCTTTTGTCTGCAGGGTTCCAGTACCAGGAATGGAGACTCACATCCCTGTCATCTTCCTAAATGTCACTGGTGAATTCTGCTCGATTTAAACAAATCGCTTTAATTTGTACAGTCTAACAGCTTGTAGACTGCACTAAAAAAAACCTCTCATTTAACTAACTCGGCACCTCGGTTCATTTCGAGGATAAAATTTTCTTCTTATTCTGCCACATCATTTAAATAAATAAATAAATAAATAAATAAATAAATAAATAAATAAATAAATAAAATAAAATTGAAATAATATAGCACGATTATGTCAAGTTTGTAATGTTGTGCATGTTGTTCCATGGGTTCATTCCAACTTCTCAAAAAAGTCCTGGTCATTAGATTTGCTCTAAATTGCCCCAAGATGTGATCGAGTGTGTAAAAAAGTTCCCAGGAATAAATTGTTTACTGAAGATTAATGTATGACCCATAATTGATCATTACTGATGGAGTCAGTGTCTGGTGTTTTTAAAGAAACTGCAAATGTAGTCGATCGGCCAAGACACCTTTTTAAAGTTTGTACAGGGACTAAGAGCTTCACATAGCATTCAGCTAAATGATATTTATGGATAGGTTTTGACTATACGAGTGGTTTTATAGCTTCCAGTTTAGCATCTTGATTCGATTTCCGGGAGTATTATGTTCTCAATGCGGGTTTTATACAGTTTGTTGTGGAAGCGAGTCTAATAGTTGATACTGTGCCATTTTATGTCTGAGGTCTACTTTATCTCCATCATCATCGTTAACCATAATTAATCATTTCTTCTGTCCACAGCTGAAGATCTTCATGATGGTGTCTTGACTCCGCTGGCTGCAGGGATGGACGCTGCCCTGACCAGAGAGGATGAGGACGATTTCTTTGAGCTGCAGATCGTAAAGCACCATGACTCCAAGGCAAGAGCTAATCTAGTGGATTGATTTTTATAGTTTAATCAATACACAGTACAAAAAAAACTGTCTGTATGTCTACTGTCTGTCTCTGAGTTGTAACACATGACATTGTCCCTGTCTGTAGCTATTAAGTGATGAGAACCTTTAGATCACTATCCTGATCGTTCTAATCTTTAATAAGCAATATGAATGAATGATTAATGCTTATAGTGTGTTTGTATTCGGTTATACCTTTGTACTCTCTGTCTATTATTTTGTCTATAGCTGTGCTCTATTTTATTTATTTCATTATTTTATTTATTTTTAGTATATTGTATAGTTTGATAGCTTGTGGGTTTGTTAGGTCAAATCTAAACAACACAGTTTGCTCTCTGTGTGTGTGTGTGTGTGTGATATCAGGTGAAAGCCGAGGCTTCTTGGGACTGTACAGTGCATGACTGTGCAGAGCTGAGTCGAGGTGGAGGTCCAGAGCTGTTTGTGTATCTGACAGTGCGGGTTGCTGTGCTTCTCAGCCACCCGGCGCAGATGCAGCTGATTCTGCGCAAACGCATCTGCGTCAATCTCACTGCACGACAGGTCAGACACGTGCTATAAGCACTACTGCCATACACGCTACAAGACACACATTTCACATTGCTCTGTCGGACTGGTGCATGTACACATGCCATGGAGTGCTTTATGTTGTCTACTGATCGGAAGGTCACAAGTTTGAATCCCAAGTTTACCAAGCTGCCACTGCTGGGCCCCTGAGCAAGGCCCTTAACCCTCAATTGTATAAATGAAAATAATAAAAGGTCAGGCACTCTGGATAAGGGTAATATAAGCTGTTCAAAAAGTCTACAACTGATGAGAATATGTGCAGCAAAATTTGCAAAAAAAAATTCAGTAGAGCAAATAAATAGAACAGTTATTATACATAGCCTATGGTTCCTGACTTTTCAGACGCGCTGTACATTAGGCTATATTTAGTTTGTTTTGTGAATTGTTTGAGACTTTTGACGTCAGTCAGACGGGAGAGTGTGTGGCCTTAGCGCTGATCATGGAGCACCACAACAGAGCCGATGTTGATTAAAACGGTTCAATTATATTAGGAAAGAATGTTAAAAATGCACCAAGTGCAGATTAATTAATCTTACATTGTTGTCTTTAAATATAACGTACTGTTATTTTGTTGTCTACCACAGGGTTTTGCTAAAAGCTTGCTGAAGAGAATGTCTCAGCGGAGCAACATACCTGGCAGTGGAGTCACCTTCGAGATCGTCTCAAACATCCCAGGGGTACAAAATCCGGCTTAATGTACATGTCTTTGTTTTTTCTTGGTGCATCATGATACCTACTTACAGAAGAATGATCCTTCATGGACAGTTATTATTGGCCTACTAACAATGATAAGACTTAAAATGACACTACTTTATTTCTTTTTACGTGTCAACTCTATATTTACTGATCCAGTTCTGTTTTCTTGTCTTTAGGATGCACAAGGCATGGAGGACAGAGAGATGTTGGCCAGACTTGCCAGCAGTGCAGGGAAAAAAGCAGAGGACAGTGAGGCTGCGATAGAGAAATACCTGCACACAGTTCTTGCTGTGGAGAATACCCTCATGCTGGACCGCCTCAGACAGGCATGGATATAGCTGTACACACACACACATACACACACTCTCTCTCTTTCGTGCAGGTGAAGTTCGAGTGTATATTCTGAGCTTACTTTCTTATTAGCTGAAAAAAAAAATACAATGCACTTGTAAAAAGAGAAGCTCTGTTTCACGATCAGACGTGTTAACACCAATCTGAAATGTGTGTGTTTGTGAGAGCAGGAGGTGGCCGTGAAAGAGCGCCTTGCCGGTAAAGGGAAGAGTCAGAGTCGCTGTCTCAGCACACCAAACGTCCACAGGGTGAGTAAGAGATATAAAACTGAACACGTTCTATAGAAAAAGAAAAGAAAAACCACTGACACTTTTTCTGCTATATTTTTCAGTTGTCTGGGAGCAGGCAAGATATTTCAGGCAACCATGAGTCTGGTGTGAATAAAGTAAGTAGAGTGGGGATAACTTGATCCTCTTCGCTCCTAGCGAAGCTTAAAGCATAGACAAATCATCTCCAGCCATTTCTCTCCTGGACGAGAAAGCATACAAGGCATCGCTGCATCAGTCCTCAGCTCGCTGCACTGGATTTTTGAAGCTGTAGATACGGATAGACATCCTGAAGCTAATCAGAGGATATTCAGAAGTTATTATTATATTTACATCTCTAATTTGCAGAAGGAATGAAGCAAGCCTTTAAACAGAAATGTAGTTCATTTTCAACAAATTATATTTTATTACTCCTTACTAAAATAATTACTTATTTTATTAGAATTAACGTGAAACTGAATCCCACTAAATCTCATTAGTATAAATATAAATATGTATACTGAAAGACTGACTTTCTCAATGAGTCAGAAAGTATTTAGACCCCTTTATTTTATTTTTTGCGTATTTTGTTGTTGCAAATTCAACATCTGCTCACATAACGCATAATGAAAATGAGTGAGAGCATTTTTATTGTTTTTTTAAATGGAATTAAATAAAATACATTTTTTCATTTAGATAAGGTCCCACAATTCACTAGTTAGACCAAAAAGAAACCATGAAGTCCAAGAAGCTCTCTGTTAGAGTTCTGTGGTCAAACTCTGTCTAGATATGCATAGAAATAGAATTTGAATGGTGAAGCATGGTGACGGCAGCATCACATTATGGAGTGTTTATGTTCCTGTGCCTTATGTATCTCAGATTGAAATCCCCTTGAATTCTTTAGAGAGTACCGAAAACAGCAGTTTAAAGACAAGCAACAGTGTGATTTAAGCTTGAGAGGAAAGCTGTCAGGAAAAATGGGAAAGGGAAACTATATAAATCTGGGTTCACAAAAGACCGAAAACTTTACATTCTGCTTCTTGCTGCTAAAAAATATTTTTAAAGGGTCTAAATGCTTCTTTAAATATCTAGGCTGCTTGGGAGAGACACCAGGATATTTCTTTGTCACATTCCTCACTCAAAAATGGATCATCTCATTCTGAACTGCCCCACAACCCAGAGTCAGGTAATATACCCCGACTACATTCTAATTTAGGGCTACACAATATCAGTAAAATGCTCACTGATCACCCAGTACTGCGTACTGTACACTTACACTTGTCTCTTCCATCTTATTGGACTTAGTAAGCCATGTGCTAATAGTGAGGATTGTTTAGAGTTTACAGCTTTGGTTAGCAGTGTCATTTTAGATCAATGCTGTACTAGTGATTAATAAACCCTACATTGCTCATTAGGGATAGGGATAGATATAGTATTTTAAATTAAGTTAATATTTTTTAAATTCATATATTCATCTATATTCATTAATTAATTTACTTTTTATTCTTATTTGTTTTTCTTCTTCTTCTTCTCCTCCTTATTATTATTATATATTTATTTCTTTTTTTCTCTCTCTCTTCTGTTTCCATACTTCTGTGAGACAATGGGAATTGTTAAAAGAATTGCGCTATACAAATAAATTGAATTTGAATCGTGCCGATCTAATACCCTGTGAAACACTGCTACCTTTACTGCTAGCTGTTCACCGTTTATTTTTTTTGTTTCACTATTACATTAATATTTCTGTCTAACACTTATCATTATCATTTTCCTTTGTCGGGATAATATTTAAATAGGTAGTATAGAGCACACGGCAGTTAGCATTAGCTGCAGTTTGTCTCTTATCTCTTGTGCTTAATACAGTACATAACGAATAAAACAACACGGCATAAAATAATAATAGGGAAAAACATTTCGACCAATCAGATTCAAGAATTCTCCAGTTATGTTCTTGCATTCCTCCAGAATGTGTTCTTTTATTTATTTGTATAAAACTGCTCTGTCTGTCTTTCTCTCTCTCTCTCCCTTATTTTCCTTCATGCATGCTTCTACTCCAGGACTTTCAGGCATTGCCACCTCTTATTTCTCCCCAGTTAAAGCTCTAGTCTCTCCAGTGCCCAAGATGCTCAAATCCCTGCTCCCTAAAAGAGAGGAGAAGAAAGACATCCCACCTCCGTCACAGCCACAGGTGTGGATTCAATATCATTCCCTTGCCTTGTTTGCATCAGACATGTATAGATTTTATTATCATGATGAACATGAACCTCAGAATCATCAGCAGCTTTTAACATTTTAAACGTGCATAAATGTTTAAATAAATAAACACAATGTATTGGTTCCTATGACTGTTATGACAGAATTTACATTTTGTTGTTGAGTGTTTTCTCGGCTTAGCACCACCATTACGACACCCAGCATGCA
The DNA here is from genome assembly GCF_022655615.1 of Tachysurus fulvidraco. Taxonomy (NCBI): domain Eukaryota; kingdom Metazoa; phylum Chordata; class Actinopteri; order Siluriformes; family Bagridae; genus Tachysurus; species Tachysurus fulvidraco. The sequence goes on from NC_062533.1 coordinate 13,184,126, forward strand.
TTATGCAGAATTGAAACGGAACAAAATCTGACTTCTGTACCTATTCACCTTTCTCTTCTTGTTGCTGCCATTTTCCTTCCATATACACAAACGCATACAGCTTTTATATCACAAAAGGGAGTTATACAATTATTTATTTTCCATACAATGGCTTAGTTACTTCATTCTGCATTATGGTGCCATGATGTTTACTGTTCAGGTGGCTGACTAGCTAATACCTGTTGTCCGGAATCTCTTACAGGATATTCCTCTCATAGTAATTCAGTGCGCAACACCTCAAGAAGACGTCAGCACTCCTAAACTGGTACACCGATTCAATCCAGAAACATATTTCTGTCTTTTTAACTTGTAAATCCTGAGGTCAGATGTTTTTTGGGGTTTCTTTAGGAACATGTAAACTCCACAGCAATGCAGCAACAAAATACAGTCTCATCAGCACCCGAAGCTTCGTCTGTTACCGTGGCTGATGTGCATCCTTTACCGGTTTCACAAATTACTACAGCGCCAGACATTGTTACAGAGAACACACCCGATGCCCAGGTAAAAAAAAAAAATTCATTAGCGTAAAGTACATCCTGTGTCATGACATCACTATAAGCATGCTTAAATTTTTTAAATCAGTCTCATAAAGTTAGGAAAAAAGCACAATGGGACATTCTGATTATAGGAAAATAATCCAGTTTTGTAACTGTAACCTGATCAAATTTAACGATTATAAAAATTGTTGTGATGCTAGTGGGACAACATGTGCTGTTGCATGCTGTTATTGGAAAATAATCAATTATTTTCTTCTATCAGAATATCATGTGCTGTTTTCTGAGTGTCAATCATGATCCTCTCTGAATCGTATCTTCTCTTTGTAGACCACAGTCGCAAAAAGCCTCACGCAGGACCCACATGAATTTGTAGAGGTTTTTCCTCTGGTTCAGTCCGAAAGCAAAAACGTGGCTCACGGCCCGGACAGTAATGAGTCTAGTGGCTATGTCTCCACCAGCATCTCTACTGCGACTCTCTCAGATACGCTAGTCTCAAATATAGACGTGAATTTAGTGCCCTCTTCAGAGTCAGAAGCACAGGAAGCCCTCAAACCCTCCCCAAAAATGGAACCAGAGCAAGATGTAGATGATAAAGAATTTGAACCAGAGAAAAGAGATGAACAGCCAAGGACAGAAGATAAAAGCCAAGACAATGCTACTCCAGATGATAAAAAGAAAACCAACACCTGTGGTGAGAAATTCCAAAGTCCACCTACAGAAAGTTCTGCTCTTACATCTTCCTCTCTTTCTGAGAAATTAGTTGAAATAGAACCCTCTGTTGATCCAAAGGAATGTAGTCCGCATAGTTTTAAGGAATGCCCAGCCTCAGACCCTGATCATGACCTCCATCCAAAAGCAACACACTCCTCATCTCAAACAAGGATTTCAGACCCACTTCCTGTCTCGAAACCATCACCAGCACCATTAGCGAAACAAGAACAGGCTCTTCATACACACCCACCCATGTCAAACCCATTCAGAATCCAGAAGATAAAGACTTCAGGCCTGAAATCCTTTAAAGGCATCCTTCAGGAGGCCGAAGAAGAGATGGATAAAGAAGGCGTGGATCCTCTAGAGAAGCTGGAGATCCTGTCTGACACAGACGAAGGCCATGAGGAAGGGGCTCTTCCAGACTGGCTGAAGGAGGATGAATACATCAGTGTAGGCAGCAACAAAAATGGTACAGTGCGCTACATTGGACCAACGGACTTTGCAGAAGGGATCTGGATCGGTGTGGAGCTTGATGTACCAGCAGGTATCCTGTTTTTTTGTGTGTAGTGTTGTTAGGTTACAAAGTCATGTGATTGTAAGGACATATTTCTACCTCTTAAAGAGATTCTAATCAGCTCTGCTCAGCTCTGTTTTGATATTTCAAAACCTTTTATTAACCTTAAATCTCCTGCTATTGTCTCTACTTTATCAATACTTCCCCTCAAAACCTGCAGAAAGTGTTTAGCTAGCTGTTGATACATAAATATTACTCACGTTTGGTAAGCACTGTACTTTTTTTTTAAAGAGTTTATCTTCATTGCAGGTAAGAACGACGGTTCAGTTGGAGGTCGTCAGTACTTCCAATGTAATCCAGGGTATGGAGTCCTGGTGAGACCAGATCGTGTGACTCGAGCTTCAGGAACGGCTAAACGACGGAGACAGAAACGGAGCTCACTAAATTTGTCAGGGTCAAACCCAAACTTAGCAGCTCTGACCGCCCTGGCAAAAGGAGAAGGAGGTGCAGGAGCACGCAGAGGAGAGAACAGGAAGTCCTGGAACACTTGAATGAAAAGCTCTGAATAACTACATCCAGGGTGACCTGACGAATGAAAAAGAGTCATTGTGCTGGAATGCCTCAAGGGCAGCAACAAAAGCATCCATCAATCTTAATAGAAAGTGAACAACTTCCTTTATTCTGGAAGATTCTAATACAAAGCTAGTTCCTCTGTTACATAAAATAAAGCTAGAAACATGTTTCAGTGAGCTTAATGAAAAACAACACTTTTCAAAAAGTTTGGCAAAAGCTACAGTTTGTGTGAAGAAAGGAACAAGACAACATCCTGCCTTGGAAGCACTTCAATGCTGAGGGAAATTTATCAGAGATGTATTTCCTCTCGGTCCTGAAAAGACCTGAACGCAAACTCTATACACAAAGACCTTCCTTAGAGCTACGTGAGACAAGCAAAGCGAAAGAAAAAAGTAACACTTTCTCTACCTGCAGGAATTAATTAGCAAATTGTGATCATTCTTTTATACTTCCTCCTGTCTTCCAGTTTAACGGCTACCAGTCGCAGTCTTTGCACATGACGTTTAAATATACAACACTGTTACAGTGCTACAGATCAAACACCAGCCTTCTGACCTGTTCCAAATGAACAGTAGCTTTGTATTTCATAATCAGTTTTAATAATCAGTATTTATGATGGGTTTTATGTATGGTAAGTGCCTTAACATAATCTTGTTTTCTTTTAGGAATATTTCATGTCCAGAATATTGTGATAATTAATCAATGAAAATGTGCCTCGGATTGCATTGCATCTGGTAGATGTGTGAATCTAATTGTTAAATGTTCACGTGTGTGTGTGTGTGTGTGTGTGTTTTTATAAGGTTTTATAGATTGGCTGTTTGTATTACAGCTTCTTCACATGAATTTGTCTTTCTGGGACATGCTTTTAATGGAGTTTTATTATGTTTGAAGTATTATGCCACAAGAGTGCACACAATGTGGTTTATATTACAGTGCAAACTGATGGAACAAAAAAACTTTGATTCTGGGAAACTACTGATTCTTTCATGAAATTAAAGACAGAAATCTGTGTTCAGATTGTACATCTTCATCTGTAGTGCGTGATGTGGTGTCATTACTGTCGACTACTCATTAGCAATGAACTCCAGACACTGAAAGTGATGCAAGAATAAAAAGTCAACTGATTTGTTTTAGGACAGTATACAGTAAAAAAAAGAAAAGTAGCTCTGAGCAGGTTCCTGCAGGTTGTGAGACAGGTTCATATCACTGTGCACGTTTTAATTCAGTTTTATTTTATTTGTATAACACTTTTAACAATGGACGTTGTCTCAAAGCAGCTTTGAGAAGATAAGAAATATAGTACAAAAAGTTTAATATATACAGATTAATATATATATATATTTATTTAAATGTGTTTGTATTTATCCCCAATGAGCAAGCCTGAGGTGACTGTGGCATGGAAAAATCTCCCTTAAATGGAAGAGGAAGGAACCTTGAAGAGGAACCAGACTCGAATAATCCTCATTTGGGTGACACTGGAAGCTGTGATTATAAATTATTATAAACATCAGAGAATGTTATTATGAATAAAGTCCTTTTTAATACAGTTTATTACACTATTGATTCTCTAGTAACCGCTTACACAGGGCTTTGTATAGAGAGCGTTATTTTAATCAGTTTATGTACAATGTTTGGAAACATTCAGTTGTCAAGCGATGTGATAGACAAAACAGGTGAGTGTTTGAACCACGTTTTTCAAACACAGTGCCTTGTTTTGAAAGACATTAAAACCAGACAAAACTTTTCAACATTGTTTTGATAAAGGATGAACTGCCATGAACTGAGTGACCAAACGAATATCTACAGTATTACGTAATTAACTTTTTTCTGATTGTATAACTTAGCGGTTTGCGTTAACTATTACAGGATTGAATTAACAGGAGTTATGTGACTTTAATGGTGTAATAACACCTACTGTGCATGACCTATGTATTACAAATGCATTACATTAAATCTAGACCTTAACATAGCTAATTCTGTACTATAGAATAAGTAAATACATCACTATGGCTAGAGTACTGCTAACAAAGTACAGACCAAAAGTTTGGACACACCACCCTTTCAACAGGACAATGACCCCAAACACACCTCCAGGCTGTGTAAGGGCTATTTGACCATGAAGGAGAGTGATGGGGTGCTGCGCCAGATGACCTGGCCTCCACAGTCACCGGACCTGAACCCAATCGAGATGGTTTGGGGTGAGCTGGACCACAGAGTGAAGGCAAAAGGGCCAACAAGTGCTAAGCATCTCTGGGAACTCCTTCAAGACTGTTGGAAGACCATTTCAGGTGACTAAGCTCATCAAGAGAATGCCAAGAGTGTGCAAAGCAGTAATCAAAGCAAAAGGTCTTTTGGTCTGTACTGTAAGTGTCAGATAAACAATTACCTCAGTGCTGAAGAGCATCTCGATTAGCATGAACAGCTAGTGTTCCGGTTGCATTAACTTTCTGTGTTATAAGAAGCATCACATGTACTGAATTATCAACTCACATTGTACAAACTCAATGTGTGTTTAGTGGGTTAAATTCTCTCTCTCTCTCACACACACACACACACACACACACAACAGTATAAGGCTTTACAATAGAAGAGAAAAGCGTACACACAGATTGTGTTCATCAATATACCTTTATTCTCTAGTAGATACAATACTAAAATAAACACAAGTTTTAAAAAAAGTCATCTTAAACAAAGAAACTGTACAAAAAATGCTAATATATACTACAGTTTAATTACAGAACAGTCTACTGTCCAAAAAAGGCACTAAAGTCTTAAATGGGACAGAATGATTGAGATCCAACTTACTTAAAATCAATACATTTACCGTTAACAGTTTATTTATAGTTTTATTATAGTGTATTCTTTACAATACATCGTTATTGAACTGTCGATATAAACTATACGGAGAGGAGATGTTTATGGACAGATGAATGTGAACCCTGAAGACTGGAATACAAAGCACCCCCCTTTTAATTCTTTTTATTATAGAAGGCTTGCGCTTAAAGACTCAGGGTTTTGGCTAAATATAGGAATATAATACTAGTGTGTGTTGCAGCTGAGAACTATGTCTTCCATATATATGGCTTATAAAGCCCAGTCACTGCGATATTACAGTTTGGCACAGTGTTTGTGTGTAAAGTTGCAACATCACAAGTGCTGTTTTTCAGCACACGAGTACTTGCATGTGAGTTATACTGCAATAGCAATGAGCTATAAGAAGTGAAAGTCACCGTTAGCAGTAGCTTTTAGTTACTAAACTGTTTTCTCAGAGAAGAAACAAAGCTGGTTTCATCAGTGCTATTTGCTTTAGCCAACGTTGGCCAAGTATCTATTTAAGGTACTGGGTTATGATGAAACACTTTAGTCCAACTAGATAAAATGAATCAAAGACTAGCTAGCTAACCTTAGCCTAGTCCTGCCCTGTTTAAAAGTTTTCAAAGCATTGCTACGAGATAAGCGAGAGATAAAACACACAGTTGTTAATGTTAAGTTAAGATCTTGCTAGCTACAGAGGGAATATAAAGCTAAGACTAAGCTTAGCAATGTGTAAGAATTTGGTGACATTTAGTCATTGGTATCTAGTTAGCAAGAGATAAATTTTGCTTCCGTTTTCTAATCTTGCTGATACAAATACAAAAGAAAAGGGATTGAAGGTATTTATTCGATCAGTTTTTAAAGAAAAAGGGTAGATCATCAAAAACCACATGCTAAAGCAGTTAGCTTGCTACTTTCCATCATTCAGGGCTAACTTTTAAATTGGGGTATTTATTGAAGTTATAAAGCAAGCGAGGAGGAATAACATGCTAACTAGGATTTCTGAAAAACTCATTTCACAAAGACTTTCTTTTCTGCTTCTGGGAAAACATTTCAGTAACAAAAAAAAACTCCTGTGCGTAGCTCAGTGGAAAAGGTGACCTGCTAGTAAGCAGTAGGTTGAGCTTGTTTTCGAATCCTGAGCCTTTACTGTTCAGTTAACACGCTAAAAAGCATAAATAGGAATCATTTTTCAAACAGCATCCTCAAGCAACACTGCTTCAGTTGGCAGATCCTGGCAGCTCATGTGGCTTCAAGAACTGCTTATACTTTCGATAGGGGGTGCTCTGTTTTCTGTTTCAAAATATGCTTGAAAATATTTGACACACAGAAAGACTGCTCTTAAAAAAAAAAAAAAAAAAAGATATACGACATAGAGGAACCCTTGATTAGTTAATTCTGCATTTCATAAATATCACATAGCTTTTTTTTTTTTTTACACTGGGAAAGAGAAAAAAATGAAAAATAAATCAGGAAATCATACTGAATATAACAAGGTTTATATTTTCTATATATATATATTTTTTGTTTGAGTAAAATAGCTACATATTGGAAAGTGTACCGAGCCTGCGTTATTCAACAGCAGACTAGGCATGTGCCGATTCTGATTTTGTGTGAGACAGCCTGCTAAGTGATGTATGGATCCGATACGGAGCATCAGTATTGAGGTCAATACTGCCCTGAAACACTGAATCGGAATTGTAAATGTGGACACGGGATGAAAACCGGCATACGATTTTTAATGCACACCGCTGTCTTGATTCTGAGGCTTTGCAAAATGAAGCCTGCGGAGAGATGCTCAGTAACTGTGAGGATGTTAGCATCTGGTACGCGATGATCAGTGTTAAAAGTGGGTAGAGAACGTTATATTAAAAGCCACTTGCTGAGGAAGGGAATGACAATGAGGGAATTTTAAACTATCAACACACTTGCCCTTGAAAGTAAGCACATCCTTACATGAAATATCATTCTTAGTCATTTGCATACTAGTTGAATGGCATTAAGCCGTGTCAAATTAGATTTTTTTTTAAAATATTATTTATAATGAATATGCCAGTTTGATCTGGCATAAAGATTTTGTCGACTTTTTTTTTTTTTTTTTTTTGGAGTGAACTCTACAATAATACTGCAACAAACTGCAATGATGTCTGAGCTGATTCTGCTCCTAAAGCCTAGATCCATGCTGACTAAATCCCTCACCCCTCCAAGAGGTCTCCTAACAAACACCAACTGAGCTGCTACAGTAATGGAAAGACTAAAATGATGTCTAAGGGAAAGACGATAAGAGAATAAAATAGAATATATCAACAGGATAAGAAATCTTGGCCCAGGAACAGAATCATTGGATTTCCCTTCAGAAAGAAGGAAATCAGACACAACAGTAAGGACTGGAATAATGCTGTTCTTAAAGAAGAAAAAAAAAGTTACTTATGTAATAGTTTAAAACGTTGAGTTTTATCCAACCGTCAATCTGATTAATCGGCACATGCCTACAGCAGAAGTCCTGAAGAGGCAGAACAGAAACATATTAGCTTTTCTGTACACTGCAAAACCGTTACGAAATCAAACAGCATCAAGAAATGATGATGCACTGGCCAGATTATGAGGTTTAGGGTTAAGATAAGAGCACTCAGTCTTCTCTCTCAGATCAGATCTACTGCAGTCATTGCACAAGAACTTACATGTTTAGGCCATGACAGATTTAGCTTATTACTCAGAAATCTCTGGATATTAACACAGAAAAAGTAAAAATAAATACTAAAAAAAAAAAGGATTTACTCCAATCCACTTTGGGTGAAGCTGATCAATTAAGTAATTAAATTAGAAACACCTTTACGGTATTTTCTGGACTGGAGGTCATACTGGAGCACATGATAACTCCAGCTTTGGGTGACAGTCTGAGGTACCAGATAAACTCCATCGGTTTCCATGTGAAGTGAAGCAGATAATTAACCATTTCAGTTTTTCAGCATTTCATAAAACACAATAGACCAGTGATGAATTCTGTATGTGTAAGGAAAAATAACAGTCAGTTTTCATCTAGGAACACACTCTATTGGGAAACCCTCTACTGAAAACGTATTCACTTTATAGTCCAGAAAAAACAGTAATTTTGTGTTTAGAGGCTTTTAGCTGATCATTGCTTTATAGTCCAAGGGACTTAAGTTTCCATCCTTTGGCATATATATAAAACCACATCCTATTAGTTTCACTTTTGCAAGATTATATTTCAGTTCAAATCTTCCCATTATTTAAAAAAAATAAAAATAAAAAATAAAAAAAAAATTAATAAACCGATTGCTGTTTGAACAATGAACTGAAATCAATTCTAAAATAATAAAAAAATAATAATTATAATAATAAGCCAAATTTAGAAGGGAATAAAAAGTGTTCAAGCGCCTAAATACACAGAGTTGTCAGTCAATGCAGAAGTCTGGTACACAACCATGAAGCAGTGCAGCACACACTTCGGTTTCACCTAAAAAGCTTCACACGCTCCCACATGTACACGCCGACGTGAAATGTCCGCAAAAAAGCTCCTGCACGTCGGCGGAAAAGATGACGCCACTTCCAGGAAGCACCCATGAGGGACAAAACGCAAAAAGCACAACACACTCCTGGAGTGGTATGAGGTAAAGGTTGGGGTCAGGTTAAAGGAAGGACCGGAGGTGGTGGCCCCACACTGTGGAAGATTCCAGAAAACATGAGGACCTTCGTATTTTTGTTTTGATTTGTTTTAACACAGTCCCAGGCTGAGGAAGAGAACCTGGACTACATGGCCATTTTCAGATACAGTGTAATGAGAGGATGCAGAGGAAGAGAGTGACCCACGTCTGAGCAGCATGGGCAGCAGAACCTCTGCTCTAAAAACAAAACAGCACACTTCCATTTCTCCACCCACACAGACACACACACACACACACACACACACACACACACACGCCATCCAGCACGCACTCCTCAGTCGTCATCCAACGCCTCTGTTTTGATATCGCTGGCCACGCCTCCTGGGCGAGACAGGGCCAAGATGCTGTGATTGACAGCTGCCATCTCCACGGCGAGGGAGATGGGATCCTGATGGTCTGCATGGTTAGTGCTGTCGTCCTGAAAAAGCCATGGAGCATGTGAAAGTTTCTGAAACGGATAGATGGCTGTAGTGCATCAATCATTCCTTACCTGGGTTGGCGATGTTGGCTCAAGCCTGTAGAAGCCAAACGGCCGGGCCAACTGTCTCTTCTCAAAGTAGGGCAGATCACAACCCTGTGATGCAGATATGGAGAGAGAGATAGAAAAAGAGAACCATTTTGTTCATTAGTAATGAAAAAAACAGTATTACCTTGTATAACAGTACATTAAGAACATCTTGAACACGTGTCTAAAAGGAGTGAAATGTGTCAGCGTAACAGGAGGCATTGTGATTCAGAAAAGTCCATGGATATCTGCAATCTATTAATTATTCATCTAACGCAATGCTGCTGTTTAAACACCAGACGTCCTTATCTATGCAAATCGTATACTTAAAATAGACACCACAATATACAACACAGCGTCTTCCTCACCTGCTCTGTGTAGTCGTTGCCGTCGATGTCGTCACTGTTGGAGTGGCCACCGGGGCTCTGCACGTCGATTCCATGACTCTCCAGGATTGTGGCTTCTTGGAAAAAAGACCCTGCCATGACACATCTGAAGCTACTTAAAAACCCACTAAGCGACTGGCACACGAGACCAAACATGCATTTTTACTGTGTTACATCTGACCTCCTGCGTTTATAACACACTCTTCTTGACTTCCATTTTATATATACAAATCTTTTTAAAAGAGAAAGAATAGGAAAGGAGAAAAAATGTGTTGTATACAATATTTAATAAATGATAGGTGAGTCAATAAGATGATATAGATTAGATCATGTAGGGATTACTTTATTTTGTGACTCGTCATTATTTTAACAATAACGTCTCCATCACAGTGTAGAAATGCCATACGTTCTGCTGCTATGTCATTTAGAAATACACTAACATTTCCAGAGAAACTGAGCCAAAATGATATAATTTGGAGCTATGATGTTACTGCGCTGTTTCGGAGATGTTTACATTTACATGAACTACGTTTATAACATACAGATGTTAGAACATCTCTAATACGATCGGTCACGAGCATACTGTAATCCCTGCATGATATAGCCTTAAATATCTTAACATAGAGACAACGTGAAGGCTTATAATAGGCCAGATTTTAAGTGCTCCTTGAGCTTTCGGAGATGATTCTTCGAATCTTTATGAGATTTTATGGCCCTGTTCTGTATAAATGTGTGGTTATTTTGCCCCACGATGCCATTTCTGATTGAGCAGCAAATGTTAGACATATTTAATAGTATCAAAGCCATACATTTGATCATCTCTGTTCATCTGCTCTTATTGTCCTTCTTATAGTGTAAATAAATAAATGAAGTAAGAAATTAGCTCAAATGAATATTACAGTACATAGACAGAGCTGAGAGACCACATCATAGATCTGGTTCGACCCGGTTGCTTCATTCATCTTGATTCACACCCATTTCTAATCAAATGTGTCTTCGGTTTGTCAGACTCACATCCTTCTGCTGGATTGTGGGTAATATACAAATTAGCTCGCAACTCTGACAACCAAATTATGTTGTTCCTTAATTCCAGGTGCTCTATGCAAAGATTGTTCTTCCTGTGATTCCACAGGTCACTTTATGGAAGCCATCAGGACAGAGAGAGAGAGAAAACACAGTGAAGCCCACCACTGCTGTACCTCTGCATTCTGGTCTAAAGTTTCACTATGCGTTGTGGCACATGTGAGGAAATGCCTTCAATGAAGTGTGAACTGTTGCAATCCTGTTTCCTAGTCCAGATTTAATCCTCAAAATGCATGAAATGTCCGTGTGTGAACCAAATCAGTGATTGTACTAAAAAGAAACAAAGGTAACACTTTACCAATGTTGGCCCTCCTCTTGATCTCTTTGCGACGGTTAGCAAACCAGTTGTAGACCTTCAAGGATGTCACTCGCTCGAAATCAGACAGCTTTTTCCCTAAAGACCAAAACATCAGGCAAACCTCAGGCTTGTGATTTCTAATACATTGACATTCCGACACAATTTCTATTGCCTACGAGTGCTATCGTTAGATATCGTAAATGACCCCGATGTTTGAAAAGACATTTGTTTTATGTAGGAGGAGAAAAAAAAAAAAAAAAAAAAAAGAGAAATATTTCTATCCATAGTGACACAGTACTTTGTCTACCTGGCTTTTGTATAACAGCGTTGCAGGCGTTGGCAATCTCCTCTCTTTTGGCTTCGTCGGGATACTGGTTGTCATTGAAGTAGCTGTGAATGGGGAAATGCTGCTTTTATTAAAGAATAAATATTCACTGTATAAAAACTTTAAAACCCAGTGAATGTTTTCGGTCTCATTTCAGAAAAGTAAAATGTTGTACAGAATAGTGTTTAACTTGTACGTGTCAAACTGTTAGGTTTTTCGAGATGGATAATAACACCATACACACTCGCGTCTGTAAGTATTTGCGCAGTGACAATTTCTGTAATTTTGCCTCTCTACACCACCACAACGGATTTGAAATGAAGCATAGAGTAGGAATTTTGTTTTAATCCTTGCACTATGTCAGGCTCAAAAGTAATTGCCTAGCAATTATAAATATAACGATTATTCTCAATACATGGATGCAAATCATTTACAGTTAATGACTTCCTATTGTCTGGAACCCACGGACATCAGCAAATGCTGTTTCCTTCTTTGTGGTGCTTCAATCAGGCCTTTACTGCTTTGCTCGTGTATGGAATAAAAACACTGTCAATAATAATCGTATGTAATTCAAAGCATTTGTGTGTAAATTTTCATTTTGCGGAGTTGGATCCCAAAATCTACGGCCACGACAGTTTACAGATACGAGATTTTGTGTGTTTGTTCAAATACAACTCCAAAGTGTACGACTATGACAGTTTACACACACAACGCTTGTTTTCACAACACCTCTTTTTCATACACGAAAACGGTCTGCGAAACAACTGTCAAAAATACGTCATCACGTTCACAGGCATTACTATCCAAGGGAAGATGAATCGATTCTACGAAGTGTGCATGCGCCCCGCCCTCTTTTAAACCACTGGCGCCGAAATAGCGGATCAGCAGCCAAGCGCTCACTCATCGTCAGTGTTGTATAAAGTATTAGAAAGCAATACTTGAGTAAAAGTGAAAGTATCATACTAGAAAAAGACTTTGGTAGAAGTGAAAGTCACCTTTTAGAATATTACTCAAGTAAAAGTCATAAAGTATCTGATATTTACTGTACTTAAGTATCAAAAGTCATTTTCTGATATTTAATGTACTTAAGTATTTGAAGTAAAAGTAAAAAGTAAAATTTCCGTGATTTTCAGTAGGCATAAGATCGGGGACAGTTTTAGGATTTCATCTTTAGGGGTTTTAGCCCTCAGTGAGAATTTAAAACAAGAAGAGTTTTATATTATATATTATATGACTACATAGTAAGCCAAGTTATGGTATTATTAAATGGCAAAAGTGGACACCAAAATTTTATGCATGATGTAATGATGCCAGTCTTGAATCAAATCAGTTCATGTATGTGTGCATTCTCTACAAACAGTGTGTCCAATGAATGCAGTCATTAATAAATAAATATTCACAAGACAAAGACCAAATCAATAAATGTTATTTTTATTTAGTATTGTGTGGATTGTTTGCATTAATATTTTGTTTGTGCTACGACTCTGGTAATAAGAATAGTGAAATTTCACTGCTTTTGGTTGCTGTATTTGCAGCTTTCCGATTAACGTTATACATTAACGCCTCCAGCTCTGACTGCGCGTGCACGCTGCGCGTACCTGTGCTTCTCCGTACAGCGTGCGGAGCGTAATGCAATCTAGGAGCAGTGATTCACCAAACCTCCCTTATTGCAGTCTCACACATTTCTTCTGATTTTATTTTGTAGTAACGAAGATGCCTAGTGAAAATATAACAGAGTAAAAGTATACATTTTATCTAGGAAATGTAGTGGAGTAAAAGTGAAAGTTGACAAATTTAAATAGCGAACTTAAGTACAGATACGTGACATTTCTACTTAAGTACAGTAACAAAGTATTTTTACTCCGTTACATTACAACACTGCTCATCGTATCAGGTAAGTTGGTTTTTCCTTCCAAATTCGGACATGTTTAAGGGTTAGTTATCACTAATAACAGAGAGGAGTAATATTACAGATATAGGTTAACTATAGTAAGTAAGATTAGCTCTCAGAGTAAGGTTACATTAGGTGCTTAAAGAATACAGCTGTTTAGGAGGTCATCACTGCAGTCTGTAACGTGATGAGATAGGCCTACATAAAAGAATTAGCAATTTTAAGTGTTAACTTACTAACAGCTGTGTACATGCACTGGAATACACAGGTCATGCAATGTAAGTGTTCACTGCTTAAGTGCTAAAGTCATATTTTATTGTTCATCAGGTTCCATTAGGTGACATCTTGCACTCAGACCAGAATCTGGTGTCGATGTTGACCGACACCTTAAGTGTTGGACAACAGAAAATGGCAATATCAGTGGACAGTCAGCACAAGAAGGAAGGTCCAAGTCAAATGGGCAGTCAGTGCAGCAGGAAATGGCTAGGTGTGAGGTGTGAGGTGTGAGGTGTTAGGTGTGTGTGTGTGTGTGTGTGTGTGTGTCTTTTATGTAGGCCTATCTCATCACGCTACAGACTGCAGTGATGACCTCCTAAACAGCTGTATTCTTTAAGCACCTAATGTAACCTTACTCTGAGAACTAATCTTACTTACTATAGTTAACCTATATCTGTAATATTACTCCTCTCTGTTATTAGTGATAACTAACCCTTAAACATGTCCGAATTTGGAAGGAAAAACCAACTTACCTGAGACGATGAGTGAGCGCTTGGCTGCTTATCCGCCATTTCGGCGCCCATGGTTTAAAAGAGGGCGGGGCACATGCATACTTCGTGGAATTGATTAATCTTCCCTCGGATAGTAATGCCTGTGAACGTGATGACGTATTTTTGACAGTTGTTTCGCAGACCGTTTTTGTGTGAAAAAGAGGTGTTGTGAAAACAAGCGTTGTGTGTGTAAACTGTCATAGTCGTACACTTTGGAGTTGTATTTGAACAAACACACAAAATCTCGTATCTGTAAACTGTCGTGGCCGTAGCTTTTTGGATCCAACTCCGCAAAATTAAAATTTACACACAAATGCTTTGAATTACGTACGATTATTATTGACAGTGTTTTTATTCCATACTCGTGGATCTTTTTTCCTTCGGTTTTGTCTTCAGGAAGTGAAAAGCATGCTCAGTTGAGTTGAGGTCAGGTGACTGTCTTGGCCAGAAAAAAAACATTCAATTTCTTTTCCTTATGAAGCTTTTGGGATACGTTTTTGTTTTACACTACATTTTTTGTGTAGTGGTATTTTCAGTTTTGAGGCATTTGAATGAATCTGAGCAGAACGCATAGCTCTATACACTACAGCAGACGTTATCAATAACCACCAGTGACCCAGTTCCACCGGCAGCCAAACATGCCCATGCTAGATTACTGCCTGCAACATGTTTGACAGATGATACGATATCCTTTGGATCAAGAGCTCTTCCTTTTCTTCTCCATACTCATCTCTTCCCATCATTCTGGTTCAAGTTAATCTTGGTCTCATATCTCTAAAGAATCTTGTGCATTTTTATTTTAGATAAAAGTCTAATATGCCCATTTCTGTTCTTGAGTGTTACCGGTGGTGGCGAGACTTCTGTGGTCATTCATTTATCTTTCAGGTACTTTCTGTTTTTTTTACTGAGCTCGTCATTCTTTCTTTTTAGGAATCTACCAAATTGTTGATTTGGCCACTCAAAACATCTCTGCCATCTCTGAGAGTTTGCTTTATTTTTTTTTCCAGCTTAATGATGGCTGATGCTCCTTAGCATGCATTGAAACACATTGTTCCCATGAACAGCTGTCAAATGCTCTTTAATTCAGCTGTGAAATAAGAAGGAAACGGGTGAAACAAGCAATTTATGTAATATTTATTCTTCAATTAAAGCCTCTTTACTTCACTCACATCTGGATTGCTACATTTCAAATCCATTGTTGTGGTGTACAGAGGCAAAAAAAAGTCACTGTACAAATACCCACTAGATCCTATAAACACTTGCACTATAGTATTTATAACTGAAAACTGTTTTGAAACTTGTGTGTTTCTGTGGTTTCGGATTGCGAGGTATTCTGTACTGTTCGAATAGCTTATGTAATAGTAGGTCATGAAGATTTCCAGAGAACTCACTAAGTCGTCTAAATTCAGTACAGCTTCAAACTTACTGCCTCCTTATCTATTAATACTTACTTCAACATTAACCATTAAACTTCCATCAAAGTGCTCTATGCAAGATTAAATAAGTAAGTAAACAAAACAATACAAAAAAAATGAACAGAAAATAACAAAATACAGGTGACAATTACCCACAACTGGCAAGGCAGAAATAACAGAAGTAACAGATACGACGCATTCCAAATGATAAACAAACTGAAATGTTATCCTACACTCTGTGTCCGTGTCATGTGTGACTGCAGTCCTGTTATCACTCTTACCTTTCCATCACAGCAAGACACTCTTTCCTCCAGGTAAAGCGGCTGCCTCTGCGCAGGCGGAAGCTGCCCGTGGCTGAACTTATTGGGGGCGGAGTCTGACGCCACTCAATTTCATCCAGGGCCAATGGGGCGGGACGCATGTTCAAAGTAGCACCTGAAAAAACAACCCACAGATCATAGATGTTGTTAAAATTAATATGTGAAGTCAAAAAAATATACTTAATAAAATGATTGTTTCCCCCATTTTAAATCAGCTCTATCTGGTGGACATAATTAACAGGAACTTCTTTCTTTTTAAAAGTTCTTTTACTATATTTTGCTGTAGTAGTGACTGGTCTCTGTTGCTCGCTGGATGCATTTTGCGTTTTTACTCTAAAGACTTGGGGGAAAATATTGTAAGATTGGACTTGGGTGCGAATTCCAGAGTAGCTTTGTCAGATAGATAGAAGGTAAAACAGCAGAGCATGACACTGAGATGTGTGGGGTGTGTATCGTGTCTGCTTTATTAAAATGGTTTATAATGAACTTCACCATCCTGACATTCATCACATCATGAATGAACAGCGTTTTTTAAACAAACTGTCAGAAACTGTCTTGTGCCCAAGAGTAAATATTAAATGATTTAATAAACACGTTTTAATTTTGTAATTATCCACTAATTATTTGCTCGTTGCTCAAAAATACACCTGACCTATGTGTTTATATTACCAAATAGAGATCATGAATCACTCCGATAAAATTAAGCGAGAAAAACTATCTAGGTGTCTTTTTTTCACCTTTGGGTGCAAAGAAAGCGAGTAAACAGGAAAGACACTTCTGTTGCAAGGGTAACTGAGTAAGCAGATGGCAAATTCTGATTTCTGCATGATGCCTGATATCAGCACTACAAAATATAGTCCTATAGAATTAATGGTGGCTTAAATCGAGCACATCCAACCTGGAGTAGTCTTTTCCAGCTGGTACCAGCGATAGAAGGCTCTCTTCTTCTGCTCACTCAGATCGGATCCCTGCTGCAGGAGCCAGTGAGAGATCCGACTCTGACTGATTCCTGATGGGGAGAGAGAAAGAATTTTTATTTATTTATTTATTTATTTTTACAAATTATATAATACTACACAATTCAGATACAGGTTGATTACAATTATTTAACTTAAAGAGCTAGAAATGAGTTTCCTCAATTGAAGAACCAGTAGGTTAGAAATAAGGAGATGATGAAAAGGATAAATGTCAGGTCAAGAAGCTTTTTGTTGTCATTTCAGCCATATAATACTGGCACAGTAAATAGTGAAATCCAGGATTATTGTGCTACACAGGACAACAGAGGCGGTGCATAAGACAACACATGGGACAACTACATTAAACAAAAGAACAACACCACAGAGAAAGGTCTAACGAGAAAAGTGCATAGCATGCAACCTGGTTCGAACAGCGCAAGACGGACAGTGAAAACAATAGAATACGCTTCAATACAGACATAAATTATAGCACTGTCCAGAATACAGACTGTATTGGCACTGTTCGAACAGAGATTAGTAAACAGTAAGAGGGTTGTAAACATGCACACACTTCCAATAACAGCATGACTTTTTTGTGCAAAACAGCATTAAAAGTGTTTGTGGATAAACAGCATATGATCAGTATCGGTATTAAAAATAAAAGGAGTTAATGAAGACGCTGACTGACCTGTGACCTGAGCCACCACTGCCTGAGAGATGCGCCGGTTAGCCAGAAAAGCCTTGATCTCCTCTTTCACCAAACTGCTGTCCCTCCTAAACAAACACATACACCTTTATGTGGCAATATTTTAAGCAGCTTTGTGCCCATGACCACTTGGCCACAATAATAATCACAGCGTCCACCACAGAAAGATGCTCCTCGATAATGAAATGTCGCTACTGCTTTAATTACACTTCCTAGGTTTATATTGTATCTGTCTGTTCGTGTGAATGCGAGCATGTTGGTCAGAGATGGACAAATCATAACTCCATTAGCTAACCTTAATTCAATTATCCAGCCACTGAACACGTTAAAGCTCCAGTTTGTTATCCAGTCCCATGGTTTGGTTGTCCAGAAAACATAACCAACTAAGCCAAAAAGATGACAGCTTACATACTGGAATAATGTCGAACTAGTTAATCATCAAGCAATATATAGATTCCTTAGTCAAAGCAGTCATCCTTTTCTAACATGGTGCCTGAGGCTGAATACTGTTTGCATAAATGTTATGAACTGTGCTGTTTTCTTTTGTTTGTCCCCAGCTTATAAAAATGTGATTTATAAATAAATCAATTAATTAAAAAAGTCCTCACATATAGAGGCTGAAATAAAAAAAAATCAAGTAATTGATGATGATGATAATAATAATAATAATAATAATAATAATAATAATAATAAATCACAGTTCTGTTACAGGTTATGACATTTGTCAAGTGGATTTCAATACACTACATTAAATTTGTCAGTGAAAATAAATAAATACATAAAAAATGGTAACAAAAAAGTAATGAATGAATGAATGAATTAAAGGGGGCAGGTTTTTAATTTAGAATATAAAACCTCAATAACACGATATAACGTAGTTTAACTTGGGTTTCTTTCTCTCACAAAATTTAAGTAGACCGATTTACATTGTGCTGAAAAAGTGGGATTATCGAGCATGTGGAACGTTCTGATATATAATAATTTTATGGAAACGATTAAATGCTTGATAACATGCTAAAATTCATGGAAAATATCTAAAAGTATTCTGCGTTACACTCGGTCACTAGTTTCATATAGAAACTTTATGATGAGAAACAGCAGATGAAGATCAGCAGAAGGAAGGATTGCTTTATTTCTCGTGAGTCTTGTGTTATCTTTAACTAGTCAAACAACTTATGCTTTGCTCTCTCTCTTTTTTTTCTTTCTTTTCCTTTAGCACGGGCTGATTGTGGGATCGACCGCACTCGCTAGCGGCACACATACGCCCAGCGTGAGGATTTTACAGCAACGGTTCAGAAAATGTATTTTTCAGCTGAACTGCTTCCAGCAAACGTTTTTTGTATGAGACCGCACAAATACAGCTGTGCTAATACACAATCTGTGCGAGTAATTTGTTTCTCTCACTGTGTTGAAGTGCTATTTGTTTACTCTTTAACAGAAACAAGATAAAGTTAACAGTCAGTCTGTCATCTTAGCATTGAAGTTTATTTTGAGTCAGATGGTTTTCTTTTACTTGTTTGTATTGTCCTGTTGTGCAGACAAAAATAAGTGTTTTGTAGACTATAAAAACCTTCATTATGCCATACGTCTCATTCGGGGTCATTACACAAGCTGGCAAGAAACCCTACACCTGGTTTAACCAGTACTTTGGCGGGAAACCTTCTATTCCCACACTGATCCAAGCCAGAACTTGTGTTATATTATGCTGAAGGTGTTTCTCTTCTCACCTACTGATAATTCTCCTGAAGTTAACGTCTTTACAATATAAAAAAAATCAAGTCCAGTCCTGTTAAAACTATTATACACTAATATAATAATCCCGGGAATCCCAGATTTTGAACTTTTTAGTTACTTTTTTTAAAGAAATAATGAGCATATTTCCACTTTGAGAAACTCGTCTTGCTCTCGGCTTGACTTGCCGTTACTGCCGCACATACTTGAATAAACAGAAACACGCCCACAGTGCGGCGCCTTCTTCATGTTTACAGCGGTTGGCATCCACCAATCCTACAATGCGTCGCTGCTGTAAAGAGGTTAGGCTGTAGGCTGCACCATATGGTAACGGTAACGGAGTTACTTTATTTAAAAAGTAATGCGTTAGAGTTAGAGTATTAGTTACTGTCAAAAGTAACTGCGTTACAGTAAAGCGTTACTGCCAAACACTGGTGAGAGACACCTTTAACACTTTAAAGTTGACTTAGAAACAACTCATTTTAACAATAATAGCTGTATATCTTGCTTGAACAACGGTCCTAAATGCTGAGTCATTTTTATTTGTTCAGACTGCTAGCTAGATAGCCGAGCGCTAAAGTTCTATTTTAGTCTTTACAACATCTAGTCAGATTAGCTAGTTTTAAATGTTATATTTCCCTTCACTAATTAATTATTCAAGTGCACTAAGAGGCTAAATAACATCAAGTAAAAGAATGTATAGTATAACTGAAACCAACAGTCATGCAAGCTTGTTAAAGAGGTAGCTAACCTAAGGTGCGATAGTTAGCTAGCCAGGGGTTCGTAATTATATTGTACTTTATACTATTATTGTACATTGGATTAAAAAAAATTTTTAAAAATTAAAAAAAGAGTAAGCTAGGAAGTTGCTTAAAATCTATTATATTATCACTGTAGAAACTATTAAAGTAAGGGAGAAAAAATAAGTTTTTCCTTAACTCGTTTTCCACACCTGGGCCGCTTTTACCAGCAAATTCACATCATGATGAGAACTGCGCTAAAATTAAGTAAACTAAATGCTAAAAACAAACAAACAAAAAATAGGTAGATGCATTTTTAACACTTGAGTGCAAAGAGGCCAAGCAAGCTGGAAAAAAAGTCACGTCAATCTCATTTACTGAGTTACAAAAGAAATGAAAGAAAGACAAATCTTTTCGTTATCGGTTTAACAATAGGTTTGCCATAGCATCTATAAACAATGGTTACACCTAATCATGGAGAATTTGATAGGAAATAGTTCCTCTGATCACCGACCTCATTAGATCCTCCACCTTGTCGTCAACGTCCATCTCTTCCTCCGTCCCGTCAAACCCGTATGGCCTCACTGCCACGGCCGCCGCCGCGTTTCCTGTTGGATAACGGGGTGGAGACAGTTTCCCATTGGCCGTCCCATTTTGCGTCACCGCAACCAGTGAGACGGGTGGTGAGGTGGCGTAGCTGTTGCTTGGTGACGGGGAAAGGAACTGAGTTTGCGTGGAGGTGGTGGCAGTAACGATGGCCATGTGGGAGGTGGAGCTTTCACTGGGGCCATGTGAGGGGGCGGGGTCAGATACAGATGGAGCAGGGCCACAGGAGGAGGAGGCGGAGCCACGGCGCCCAAACTTGTCTCCATGCTCTCGGTCAAGACGCTCCAGTGTGTCCAGTGCATGGACTATCTCGGGCTTGGTCATGCCGCTCCGTCGCAGCCGCTGAAGCAGATCGATCTGCTCGATGGTGAAGCGCGGCTCGTCTGTGTACTGGGACATCCTGGTGGAAAAAGAAGAAGGAAAAGAAAAAACATTTCTAAGAGACAGAAATCTGTACCTCAGTGCTTCTATGAAGCACGGCTTGTTTGTGTCCAGAGACATTTCTGGTTGGTCCTTCAGGTAACAAGGTTAATTTTTATCTTCTTTACATCTGGGAGAAGTTTAGGATTCAAGTTTAGGCATTAGAGCTTAGAGGTTAAGCGGTGAAGTGAAGCTTGTCTGTACATTTCGGGCCTGAACTTGAAATTTGGAAATAAAAAAAAAAGTTCTGAGCAGAAAACAACACTGCTGAGCAGAAACCTCTGTCCAAATGCACTGTGGGTAAAGTTTAGGGCTGGAATGCTGAAGCTCAACTTATGTGTACTCAGGCATGCACGTAACCAGGCATGGTACAGATAAACATTATATAATGGGTTCTTTATACTGAGAAGATAAACGGTGAAGGAAAAACCAGCCATATGCAAAAGCATGTAATGTCTTGCAAATTAAAAAAATGAAATGAAAAGCTACGCCTCAAAATGGCTGACATTCTGCACAGCAGCAAGACTCTGCGGCACGTCCTGACAATAAAAGGGAAAATCCTTTTTATACGTGACCTAATTCCTTCCGTCTGGAAACATTCTCCCTTCATTAATATGGCTCTTTGTGACTTATCACTTCTGCTGTTGCCATGGAAACCCTTCAGCTCTAATATGTAATTTCCTCAGATGGTCTGTAACGTGATTTACTCGTGTGACATACTGAGCCGGTTTTGATCGTTTGCTCCAAAGTAATAACACACAAAGAGGAAACAGCATGCAACATTTATTACTTTGTGACACTTAAGAGATTCGTCACATTTCCAGCCGCGTGATATGAACATATTGAGCTGTGTGTTATATCGTGTGATATATCAGCCTTGACATTTATTGTTAAAACCATCTGCATTATTTGGACCAAAGCGAGCATCATGTGTTTGATTGCATGAATGTCAAACACCCACAAGGTATATAATGCAACACACAACAAAACGTTATACACAACAGTGTCACACAATCTCGCATGAAGTGACCAGGTGTAAAAAGCCCCTTAATCTCATAATCATTACTCCGTGAATCTCCATCAAAGCAACAAGCACTCGAACGTGACTTTGTTGTGTTGTACTTGAGATTTACTCTGTATAGACACCCAGTATGTCTAATGTACACAGCTTAATTTTATTTTTGGTGTATATTTCTTGGGGTGTAAGTACAGTGTTGAGATACAGAACTGGTTTTGTTTCGGGCTTTCGGCTAAGAAACTGAAGTGAACGATACGGTTTACTCCATCGTCTTGGTGGCCATCTCGCCCTGAAGTCATCTACACAAGGCTGTTTGCATAGGATTCTTCAGACAGAAGCCTTTCTCTGTGGCTCACACTAGAGACGGGATTGACGCAGGCTTCTGTTGCCAGTGTTGCCACTCGGGATACAACTCGCTGTAGTCGCGATTAAGACTTTGCAAGCTGTCAGAAAAGTTAAACCTCTGGGCACAGTGAAAGCCTGTCATCACACTATACAACTCTGACATCAGCTAAAGAAGTTGCTGATGCTCCTTCTTCACTGCCTGAGATTTCGCAGCCTTTATTCAGGTGTAACTGCAAACGTACTTTGTCCAGCAGCTAACATTATCTCTGGCGTGTTCGCTATTGATTTGTTTCACATACAAAAACAGGTTGAAGCAGGTGTGAAGCTTTTTTAGGAAGCTGTGTCTATATGATTAACGTAGACCTCGAGTGTTTGTTAAATATTCTTCCCTGTGTTTAAGACACACACACGGTCTTGGCAATAACAGAAGATAACATATCACACACAGCCAAACTTTTGGAATAACGCTTAAGTTGAATATGTTCATCGTCAGCGTCATTCTGCCAGTATATTAATGAAGTGTTATGATACGGAATTCGACCGAACTTTAAAACTATATGGTGTTTTACTCCGTACTTTATTTTTATGGTTTGAATATAACCTTTAAATATATAAATATTAGAGTTGCAATATACTGTATATGAAGGCACGTTATTAAAAAAAAAATCATTTGTATTTTATCAATAAGAAAAAGGAAAAAAGAAAAAATCAATGCCATACATTATAACAGGGATGGAGGCTACAGTCTGTTGCAATCTGACAGTTTCCGTAGACAGAGTTTGAGTTTTTTTCCCTCGATAAAACTGATCCCAGGGCCGATAACGGAGGCTACATGCGTGCTGAGTTTGCGTTCCCCTGGAGAGAGTAAGACGGTATACTGTATAGCGTACAATTTCCTTCTGATTTCTCTCTTTATGTACACCCTATGCAGTTATCATGTCAACCAATCAACTGTTATCAAATCCTGCAGATACAAGCCAAGAGCTTCGGTAATATACACGTCTGAGATTAGAACAAAGGTAAACAGAGCGAGAGATACAACATCAGGCGGCCACGTCGGGTTACGCTGCCGTCAGCCATGAACGGGAATCCTGGGCTGCAGCAGGTAAAAAGCTCAGCAGAACTGAACAGACTGGACAAACTCTGGTGATTCGGGTGAATCTTCATTTGCGTTAGGATTGTAATAGTGTTGAGCTGCTTTTATAGAAAATTCTGACCAATCAGAAAAAGGAATTCGACAGAGCTGGATAAAGAAACACTTAATAATAAAAGAAAAAGGATAAAGAAACATGTTTGGCTCATCTATTGCAAACATGTACTTTTTTCTGATTGGGTCATGATTAGAGGTCAAGTGCAGCTAGTCAGCTAACAGCTAGTCGGTTAATTTATACCTGGATTATGATCAAGCATGATGTGTCCTCTGGTTACATTATAATCGTGTTCATGTTAATAGATGATCAAAGCAGTTTAATAGTGTACCAGTGAGAAAGGAATGATGTGCCACATGGAGAGCTCTGATGTGTTTGGGCTGTTTCTCTTCGACACGACAGCCTGTGGACACGAGTTAAGAGTTAACCTGCTCTACAGAACATATACCAGGATGTGTAGTGGATTAGCTAAAACATGGTCGATGTCTATGGTTTGGGACGATACTTTTGCACAGGATTGGGATGAGCTGTAATAGGAAATGCTGGCTGTTATGTGGCAGGACACAAAATTGATTATTTTCTAAATACAGCAAGTGTTTTATTATATATATAAAAAATTACACCACAGGGCACTTTTATTTGTATACAGCAACATACTAATGTAGAGTTTTAGTGAAAAAACACTCTACACTTTCTTTCCCTAACCCTAAATTTTTAAAGCAGCTTGTCACGTTACTTAGGAAATAGAAAGCCCACCGGTCTGAAAGCTTAAAACCTACAGCTTTACCTCTGACAGACACTCGAGACTCCACCAAAAATCTCCTCACCAAAGACTCCCTTATATGAACAAATTATACGCATTGTTTTTTTTTTCTTCTTCAATTTATGTGAACCTTGCTGTACAAATCCCTGTGTATGTAGTTACTATAGAAACAATAACGCATCACAAAAAGCAATATGCCAAACATACGTATGTGCTTTTTGACGAGTCTCTGTTCCATTTTCCGCCTGCCTACGTACACGAGTTAAGCGTTAACCTACTTTATTAAAGGCATACCAGAAAAAAATATGGGGATAAAAAAAAAAAAAAAGATAAAACAAGCGTACCGTGACATCAAAGCACTAGGACTCTAAAAGATAAGACTTTATATTATTTTATTTAATAACAGTAAGAAGGCATACACATTAGTAATCTGTATAAAATCTGCTTTTTTTCCCATTTGGAAATCTTACAGGAAGGCATGAAAAAAAATTGTTTTATTTACCAATTATTAAACACATATAAAGGAAATGAACGAAAAACCAACTAAACAGCTCACTTTTCTGAAAATAGGCCACATCACGGGACAAGGGCATGAGAGGATGACTAAGTGCTAAAGAGACGTTTACGGAGCAGGGGCGCGAGAAACACTGCCATAAAGCATCGCTTCTGACACACTGCTGTAATCTGCAGCACAAATACAATCCTTGTGCTTTTTATCATCGTGCCAATTGGCAGGTTGGCATAGTGAAGAATTGAAAATGAACAGCAGAATCACCCCACAGGCTGCACCACTTTTTCTCAGGGCCATAAAGCACAGGGAAGACTAATCTGCAGCAGTGACGCTGCAGGTGCTGGTTAGCAGCGAGAGAAGGGACTGCGTAAGACTGACTGGTCCACAGCTGCATGGCTCTGCACCAAAAAAAAAATGACAAACATAAATAACATAATAATAATAATCCTCCCCTTAGTCTTCCAACATCCAACATGAAAGTCAAAGCCAGATGTTGATGAAATCTGAATGCTGCATGTGTTTCAGAATATGCATAAAGTTTTTATATAGTGTGGCGGGTTTGCACACATCCACGGCTTCATCTCTCATTTCAAGAAGAGGGGGGAGAGAGAGAGAGAGAAAAAAAATTAAAAAAGAAGCACCATTTCTCTGCATCGCCATTATGATGATAAATGATTTGTGCAGGAACGTTTATGGCATTATAATCCTTCAGCACACTGCAGCCGGGAATTTAATTTACATCCAAAAAATAAAAAAAAGGGGTTGATTGCGAAAGGAATTCAGGTCACAGCTCAAAATAAAAAGGTGTTGATTTTTAAATACTCAGGTACAAAACTGTACTATTGCTTCACCCACATTGCTTCACTCCGTGCCTCTGATGTGTGTTTTTACAAGTGGAATGAAACTGAAATGTACCCAACACTGATTTAGGTAGACATTATGGATCTTTTTTGCACAAGTTAAAAAACAGACTATATTCATTTTTCATTTAGGGATCCAATAACAGTGACAAGTAAAGGGAGTTTAGTTTGACTGGGTGTAGATTATCATTACCAGACAACACTGAAGGCACAATCGCTGCAAATGCACCGCTAATACAGTCCCAAGCGTCTTTTATATAAAATGACCACAAGTCCCCACGTTATAAAGTAAGCATTTACTCTGTGGACATCTGCTTGTGAGACCACAGGGTCTCAGTTTTACCCATAAACCTCATCCTGTTTGGAGATGTTGACTGGTTATGCAGTATTCACCAATTAAAATGCAAAGCAACATCATAGTCCAGATGTCGAGAGGAAGAAAGTGCCGAAGGATGCAATATGCAAATAAACACTTCAAAATCGATCTCGATACGTGTTATGTTGAGTGGGAGTGATCGTGAATGATCTTAGACACCCCAGACAAACATTTTTGTGCATTTACATGAATCATGGCATTCACAGAAATTATTTCCACCCTGATAGAAGCAACAACACGAAGCTCTAACACTCTGCTCGTCTGAAAGACACTTTTTTTTTCTAACACAGCGATCACATAATGTGAAGTTATTTTCAGTCGTATAAATAAACACAACTGCAATAAGAAATTTGTGCGAAAGGCGAACGACTGAATCGATTTAACAGTAACTATTCTAGACTGATTGGATCGATTCATACGCTCATCAAATTACGAAGAGATAATCTGTAGCACGATACACGTGCAACGCAGATGCAATATTTCAATTTTTTTATTCCTTATTTGTAAAATAATAACGTGGAATATATATACACACACGTTTAAAAAAAAGTGGCTTAAGCTTAGAATAAAGGTCTATTAGATCTGAGAACAATTGCAATGGAATTCTGATCTATCAATCATTTTAAACACATAATGGGCCAATTAAGATTCCTTAAAAATCATTAAAAAAAATGCCGAACCCACCTGTTTTGAGACCTAGTCTTGGGGGAAAGAAAAAAAAATATTTCGCGACTGGACCAAAAGCTGTCCCAGCATTGATCATTAAACAATCTGTGTTTTAGACCATGCAAATAAATAAATAAATAAACAAACAAGGTCGCGTGATGCTCTTAAATATGAACCCCAATACAGGACACCCCTATGCCAATGAACTGGGAATATGCAGCACAACTAAATGCACTTTTTTCCCCCATTATTCCAGCAATATAAATATAAGGCCTAAGGCATTCTGGGCTTGGCCTGGAAAAGCTCGATTGCAGCAAACTGCCCATTCTAAGCCAAAAATAACTGCACTCTGAGAACCTAGATGAAATAAATAAAAGATCAAGCCATCAGTCCATGCACTCATCATCCAGTCCCATCTGCACTAAAGCCTGGAATATTTCGTTTCATTATGTATCCTTTTGCAAATACAATCTATCTATAGATCTACATTCTTTAAATTCTGCTGTGAATTTATTTTAACACCTTCAGCAAAAATCCCAGGACTGATCTGATCATGTCGACCCTGCTTAGATCAGCAATAACGCTACACAAGATTTAAACAAAACAAAACCAAAACAAAAACAAAGCACATGATCAACAATAACAAAAAAAACAACAACAACAACACGGATCTTAAACCCATGTACAATTTACAGTGTTATAAACTTGTTCTAACGTGTGTGGTGTTTGCTTAAAAGTATCACAGACGGATCGAGACGAAGTTACACACAAACGTCTGCGTTATAACGAGCTCACTTAGCTTGCTAAAGTTAAATCAGACGTTATGGCCGTTTTTTTTCCTGCTAGCTCGGATGCTAACAGTTAGAACTTAGCTAGCTTGTTAAACATATTCGTTTTTATCTGCACTTTTTAATCGTTTCATGCATTCGGGACTTTTATTTATTTTTTGCAATGATTTTCGGAGTATTAACGAGACTGACTGTCTGTTGTAGATATTATGGGATATAAAAGACATAAAGTGGCTAAAGATAGATGCTAATAGCAAAGCTAAATCCTTAAATACAGAATGCAAAGCTTTACCTTTAGGCTACGTGTGAATATTGCAAACGTCCCAGCAGAGCAGACCATTAATGACTTCACCGAGTGCTGACGACAAGCAAATCCAGTTTATTTTTCACATTTGAATGTCCTGTAATTATTTTTCTGCAGCCCTGCCCCGGCCCTGCTCACTCGGGTTCAATCAGAGAGGCGGACTGTCTCGCCTTTTGTCTGACTGACAACAGACATCAAAACCCGGAAGCGTTTAACTTAGGCGTCATGGGAAATGTCGTTCTATTATATGTTTAATAACTTTGTTTATTTAATTGAATATTTTTTATTTCATTATTTAGTTTATTTCATTATTATTTAGATTATTTAACTTTTATTTAGTTTATTTAATTATTATTTAGTTTAATTAATTTAATAAATAATTTTAATAAATAAAATGTAATTGTATTTAATTTACATTACTTGGTTTATTTAATTATTATTTAGTTTATTTCATTATTATTTAGGTTATTTAACTTTTATTTAGTTTATTTAATTATTTTGTTTATTTAAACGAATAGTTTTTCTATTTCATTATTTAGTTTATTTAATTATTATTTAGTTTATTTAATTTAATAAATAATTTTATTATTTTATTTTATACGTTTTATTAGTTTATTTAATTTTAAAAACAATTTTAATAAATACAATTACATTTTATTTAATATACATATATATTATTTAGTTTATTTAATTATTATTTAGTGTATTTAATTTATTAATTTTTTTAATAAATATTAATTTAATAAATATTATTTTATTTTATACATTTTATTAGCTTATTTAATTTAATAAATCATTTTAATAAATAAAATGTAATTTTATTTAATTGACATTAGTTAGTTTATTTAATTATTATTTAGTTTATTTAATTTAATAAATTATTTTATTATTTTATTTTATTATTTTATTTAATTTAATAAATACAATTTAATTGTATTTAATTTACATTATTTAGTTTAATTATCATTTAGTATATTTAATTATCATTTAGTGTATTTATAATTCGTTTATTTAAATGAATAGTTTTTTAAAACATTTTTTAACTTAATTTTTATAATTATGCGAAACCCAGATTGATTAAAAGATTTTATTTAAAAAATCAACTGAAAATAAAAACAAAACAAAACAAACAAATAAATAAATAATAATATTTTCATTTACAATAAAAATAGTCCATGCATGAAATGAATGCAGTTTAATAACAGAAGAGGTAAATATATACAGTACATACATATTGAATTACTCAAATAAAATACTTATGTTAAAATTCTCAAGATCAAAAGGTTTACATTATAGGAAATATGAGAAATCAATATCTAATGTTAACAAAGAGCTTTCTTTGTTCCTAATCTCTTCATTGTTAGCTAGAATGACAGTCCAAACTAGCTGAATGTTTTTGTCATAAGCTTATATGATAAATTTAAAGTGTAAGTAGCAGCTCGTAATTAATGTGTGGACCAGTGGTGGCCCAAGGAAGGACAACCAGTGAACTGGTAACAGGGTTATGGACACCCTAGGATCAGTGATGCACATGGGGAACGAATGTGAGCCTGTCTGGTGTGAGCCCACTGAAGAACTACTGTAGCACAAATTGCCTTTGCCTCAGTGGGTCAGAATGTTTTGATGGTACATGGGGAACCTGCACAATAGTAGGTAGGTGGTTTGTTATGATATTGATATTATGACTGATCAGTGTATATGATCGTAAACAAAGAGCCATGGAAAGAACTTTAACAAAATTTTGTAGTCTGAAGAATACTTTTCAAATCAACTCAACTTTATTTGTAAAGCGCTTTTTACAATGGACATCGCCTCAAAGCAGCTTTACAGAACATAAACATAGAACAAAAGGTTATTATAAAGAGTAATATAAAGATTAATATAATACAGAATTCAAGATTAATATTAGATATATTTAAATGTTTGTATTTATCCCCAGTGAGCAAGTCTGAGGTGACTGAGGCGACTTTGGGAAGGCAAACCTCCCTTTAATGGTAAAGGAACAAACCTTGAGAGGAACCAGACTCAAAGGGGAACCTCATCCTCATATGAGTGACACTGAAGGGTGTTATTATAAATATACAG
Organism: Tachysurus fulvidraco; assembly: GCF_022655615.1. Lineage (NCBI taxonomy): Eukaryota > Metazoa > Chordata > Actinopteri > Siluriformes > Bagridae > Tachysurus > Tachysurus fulvidraco. The sequence continues at coordinate 13,213,973 of NC_062533.1, forward strand.
ACTGACAAATGTTGTATTGATGCAAAAGACCACATGGAGTTGGCATCTCCTCTTTAGTATAACAGAGTCTAACTAGAGCAGGTAGATCTCTAGATGTCTCAGGATTCTCACAGAGTCTGCCTTATTTTAGTGGAGGTCCAAAATCTTCATGGCACGGAAGACAAAGAATATTCTGATCTGCTGTATCACAAGCTACAATAAAATCAAGCAAATCAAGCAAAGAGGTACAACCTCTACTTTAACCAGAAGTTTCAGTACTGTGATGAAATCTCTAAAACTCTGACTGATGGATTGTATGTATTTGATTCCTATGCAGGTTTGAGCTTAATTGCTGAGCTACAGATAAAGTATGACTTTGAATCGGAAATCAATTCAATTCGTTCAATAGGTTGGATTCAGGTAAAGGATTCAAATCATTCTGCTGTTGAGGTTATTTTCAGTTGTATGACAAAGTATCTAAATATTAAGGAAATGGATTGATTTGAACTATATACACTATATTATATGAGTCAAATGTTTCGGTATAGGTGTGTTGCATCTGCCTTATTCCTTGTTTACTCCGCTACTGTAATAAATAACAGTCACAGCGTATTTATTAATTTGTTTGTTTGTTTATTTATTGATTTTTGTGGGTTATCTTAATAGCTTAATTTGATTCATGAATTTTAAGAGCAAACACACACACACACACACACACACACACACACACACACACACACACACACACACACACACACACACACACGCACGCACGCACACACACACACACACACACACACACACACACACACACACACACACACACACACACACACACACACCCCTCCACATCCTACCACACACTTAAATATACTGATTGATATAAGGAATGAGGGGGGGGGGGTCTCTCTTTTTTGTTGTTGTTGTCGTTGTTGTTACTCTAACGCCATCTAGGGACCAAACACAAACATTTCTGCAGTAAAAAGGAGCACAAAGACAAGCATCTACAAGCATTTTTGATACATTCTATTCAGTCAATACACTGCACAGATAAATAAAAAACTAGCACTTTTTGAAGGGATTCTGCTGGTAATTTTGGAAGAAAGAAGAATTTCGTGTATGACCCTAAGAACATGATGCACACAGTATGAAAGTATGAAGGTGAGAGCATCATGATATGAAGACATTACATAATTATTGAAGAAAACAGCAACAATGGAACAGTGCACCATGAAATTAATCTTATTGGCCAAAAACCCTTATCTGGACAGAATATTAAAAATATAAGGGCCCCAACATACAGCCAAACTTACTTAAGAAGACCTTGCATGGCCTAGTCCATCCACTGTTAATAACCGTTAATAAACATCAGGAACTAAAGATGATTTGCTGGATGAAATCAAACAACAATGCTGCAAAAGCTGATTACTTCCCACCAAACATTTCTAACCAAACTCAAATCTGTAATTTTCCAACAAACAAAAGTTGGTAATTCGTGATACCTGAATACCTATTTTTAACCTATTCATTTAAAAAAATATATTTCTTTTTGCTATTTGATACATACTTTTCATCATGTTTAAAAAAGTCAAAAGACTAAATAACTAAAACAATATTGTCTGAATACTTATTTTACCTCACTGTAAATTATTCATTATTTTGAATTTTATAATTATATTTAATTATATTTTTAACATGTGAGTGTGCGTAAGCAGCCTAGAGAATGCCAACATTCTCCGTCACTCTTACGCACAATCACACGTTACACACTGTGGTTCCCATCAGCATTGTGTGAATCGAGTCTCTGTGTCTCTCAGCGCGCTTTCTGAATATGAGCTCTGTTCTGCTAGTTACACTCATCTACATGTACATACCTTCGGCTCAGTGTAATTAAGTGAGAGTTATAATGATATGCTGTGATTCCTGGAATGTTTGCACCCACACACACACACACACACACACACACACACACACACAGTGTTTCATGTCCATCAGCAGTGAGTATTGTGGAATGTTATCATGCATTGTGCATGTCATGAATTTGATTGTTTTGCCTTGGAGGATGGTTGTGTTAGGGTGTGCAACACAATGTGAAACCACAGTTCCAGAACTCTCATGCAAATATACGTCATCCCTCTTTATTTTCTTTAGGACAAAATAATAAAAAATAGCCACAGTGAACACATTTGCAGTAATTGTTAATATTTTCTTGGATTGATAACAAAATAAACACAGTTGTTGTCATCTATGGGTATGTTCCATGTTGTAGATACATAGATTAAATAAACTGGATAAGTCAATGATTCCTCTATATGAGCGTTTGATATATATTAAATGTTTAATGCTGACAAGTGAACACATCTGTTAACATGTAGGTGTTATACATTTAGGCACAAAGTGCAATGTAGCTTAAAATATAAGTAATAAAAGGTTTAGAAAAAAAGAAAAGTTTAGCAGAAAAAACATAAATACAATAAATAAATAGATAGATAGATAGATAGATAAACACATTACTTTAAAGGCAGAAGAAAAAGCAGTAAAAAAAAATGAAAATCAATCAGTGTATAAATATAATCAGTTTCTCCCCAAACATCATCAATTATCCAACACGTGTCCAAAATGAGTTTATTTATATTTTGAGCTACAAGTCTCCAGGTTATATTTGAGTGTAAATCGTCACACACTCAACACACTTCTTTAGCTTAGTAACACCATCAAAAATACAAATCCACCTCAAACCCTGAGTTATTTCTAAATATGTCCTGGCAGATAACATACATATAAATTTTAAAAAGCACAGAGACATCAGATTGAAATTACCTATATTTACAGCATTTAGCAAAAACCCTTATCCAGAGCGTCTTTTTTTTTTTTTCATACAACTGAGCAATTGAGGGTTAAGGGCCTTGCTCAGGGGCCCAGAAGTGGCAGTTTGGTGGAAGTAGGAATCGAACTCACAACCTCCCAATTGGGAGCTCAACACCTTAACCACTAAGCTACCACATCCCTGAGATAAGAGCAAACATAGAGCAGATGTTACAGTAGCTTTAGTCTGGAGGAGTAATTGAGATCTAAATAAAAGGTCCAGTGATGACCTACAGATGCATCACCAACAGAGGCATTCTTTTTATTACATGTTGAATAAGAATAGTGGTGCTTGAGGCGATCCCACAATCATTCGAGCTGTATATCAGAACAATTTCCAGTCAGTATACTATCGCTACTGTATCTAATCTTTGGGAAGAGAGGATGGTGGAAATGTGGATGGTGAGCTCACTGTTCTGTTTAAATTACACTAAATATGCACCATTTTCTGCTCTATATCTCTATGAATAGTTTAAAAATACTTTGTTATTATGAGACTTTACAGAACGAGATTTTTTAAAGATTTCAAACCCTATTGTGCAATGCATTCTGATTTTGCTAAATGTGAGTCTGGGTTGTTTTACATTATACAATTTTTTAAGGTTATGTGAGGTTTTTTTGTTTTTTTTTTCAGTGTAAAGGCACAAATGTTTTATGTTTGGCCTGAGCATGGAAGGCTTTTTATATATAACAAAATACAGACTGCAAATGATATCAGAGCGTTATTCATGCTTTCCTGGCAGCAGGGATGGATTAGTAAATCCTGGGCCCCTGGGCAGAAACCCAGTCAGGGCCCACCCTTCATTTCACTACAAATGAACCAGTGCAGGGATCCCTTATCACCTCACACCACCCTGCCATGCTAAATAAAATGCATTCCTATGTTGCACATCTATTATTAGTATTTAAAAAAGCCTCAGTGCTAAGCAAAAGGCAGTCTTACCTCAGGTGGTTCCTTTATTATAGGTCTACATCCCAGAATTAAATCCCTAATGAGCAAGTGAGAGGCATCAATGTGTTTTAAGGATGTTCCGTATGAGCATATAGGGAATAAGAGTCCTGGGATGAGCACAGGACAGTTTTCTTTATAATTACAGCAGCAGTTCACAGATACAAATCTATATTATGGATTCCTCACTGAAGCAAGGGCGAGACTGTTTTGTGTTGGGTCAGATGGTGTGTTCTCTTGTCCTCTGCTCTTACACATACTGTTCCATTGATGATCCATTTCTTAACAGTACATTGTGTAATTTTTTTTCTTTTTATTACTCCAGCCTAATGGGCCAAGTCTTCAATGACTGAGCCAAACTACTCATGTTTTACAGTGTTAGTGTATTTAAATGCTTTGGATGTATGAGTTTGAACTCCTTTCTAAAGAAAAAACCCACAAGCAGACAGTCTTGTAATATAATCGACCTGAGTCATTACAACTCAGGATATTTCCCTGAAATGAGTCTGATTATTAGGAAGAGTATGTCCGAGGATGATGTCATCGGGAATTATCAGCCTAAATAAAAAAATCTCATGCTGAGACGCACTGAGTGTAGCTTTTAACAGATTAGTGATAAGTGGTGTCAGCTGCTACGCCATCCATGATGCTTGTTACCACTTCACATCTTCAAACCTTAAATATGACAGAAATGTTTTGGATGCTGGGCACCACAGAAGTAAATATATGACTTTAAAAAAAGGATTTAAAATTGTATGTATTTATAAAATTCCTGTAATCAGAAATAAGAAATATTCTTACTTGCCATGACATTATTATAGATATTCCCAAAGGAAATTGACTTTGATCAACTAAAAAAAGAAAACAGATCACAAGTCTGTCTCCATACCAGTACTGAGTTACAAAATCAGGTGCTTTTTTATCGTAAGCTGGGAAAATGAACAAAATCAGTGCAATAAACCTTTATAAATATGTATATAGTTTTATACCAGCAGTAAAGACCTTTCAAAGCTTTCACATCAGCAAGAGAATAAATCAACACAAAACTGACCAGATGACCTTTTTCCATTTCCAGCATTTGTTTAATTTGCCAGTCATCACTGAATCTTAGGAAAGTTCTCCACTGCATTTAATATGGCAAAATAATTCTCAAAATAACTTAAAAAAATCAGGTTTAGTGTTCGTGTCATTAAACAATATGAGAGAAACAATATATTCAAAAGCATCCTTTAGGTGTGGTTGAGGATTTTTTTCTCACAGTAACTCCATTATATTAAATACTGTCATGTAGAGACAGTAAGAAAAAAACTCATCTGTATCCAAATGTGACACCCGACCATCTCACCCATATGTGCTTTATAAGAATTGTAGTCAAAAGCACACAATTATGTAGAATGCCTTTGTATGCTTAAACCTGTTCTAGATTGACAGTGCCTCTGGTTTGCGGAGATTGGAGTGGAAGAACTTGAGGGTCCTCTACAGAGCCCTGACCTCAACCCTGTTAAACATCTTTGGGATAAGTTGGAATAGTGACTGCACCCCAGGAAAATCCTCAGAACATCTCACCTGACTTCAGTGCCTCATCTCACTAATGCTCTTTGGCTGTATAAGCATGGGAGTGTGATATCCACAAACGTATAGCAAAGTAGTTTTCTTTTAGTTTCTTCTCTAATAGCATTCAAGAGGAAAAAAGTATGATAGAGTAAATAATCCACCTCGTTAATGTTCGTTCCACCCGTGACTGTATTTCACATGCACCTCTTCAGTCACTGTTGATGACGTGTTACAGATGTGTCAGCGCAGTTGGCTGAAAAATATCAGATCTAATCGCTTACACTAACATTCTTGTTCGACTTTATAGGCTTCATATTTTTCTGTTGAAAAAAATGCTTTCAGATATTTCTTTAACAGTAAATGTAGGTTTTATGTTTGAAAACCAAGGGGGTTTAGTTCTGCTCACCTATTTATAACAATTGCCCTGTGTAACAGGAGGATGAGAAAAATATTATAAATTATAAAGAGTCCATGAAGTGAAGTGGGATATATAAAAAGTCCAAAGTCCAACGAGGAACATGCTCACTGAGGTAGACTGATGGTGATTGGAAATGATGTAAAGATTGGGCTGGAGCGTTGGAGGATTCAGGAAGTTAATCCAGCAAGACAGATACTTTAGTTAATTTCATGTTCTTCTTAAATGAAAATCATCTTGACAAATCTAATATTGAAAGCAGACTGTATTTATGTAACTGCATCTTTTCTATACAGGCATTACAGAGCTTAAACCATTCATGAATGAACGGAAGCATTCTGAAACTGTATAGGTTTTAAGGGTGGCTGGTTGAGAAAGCTGGGGTCCTGTCCCATAAGGTTTGTGTTTCAAGGTTTGGCACACTATTTTTGCTGTTCCTACAGTAAGTCTGCACTATTCTGGACAGAGACCTGAGAGCAGAATTTGTCAGACATCCTTATCTAGAGTGACTTACATTTGTATCTAATTTTTGGGTTGTTCTCAACAGGGGGTTTTCAAGCCTTCCTTAGGGACCAATAGTGGTAGCTTGGTGGACCTGTGATTTGAACTCACAACCTTACAATTGTTAGACCAATACCTTAACCACTAGGCTACCACATCCCCAAAATCTGGAGACACTCTCTCAATTTGGGAGGCTATTAACACTAGGATCACTTTGGTCTTCACCTTTGACATCTGTTCCAGTTGTTCCTTAGACCTGAATACTTCTCAGTCTTCTCATGCTCTTTCTTCCTGATGTTACTGTTATTTGGCATTGCCAGATCTATCACAACTGTAATATCCTTTTCCTTGTATGTCACCACTACAGCTAATTGGGCAGTAGCTGTGTGTTTGACCAGCTAGTAGCTGAATGTCACTCTGGAACTTTCAATCCCACAGAAACATAGATATTTGTTTGTCTTCACAACCATTTTCTATTTCTCCTCATGACTCACACCCAAGGAATTTGATTTGGAATTTGATTTGGTACATGAAGCTTCTCTGGTGTGGCCCATTGGGAATTGGGGACTTCTAACCCATAGTCTGCACAGATACACTAGCCCAGCCACTTGTTTAACCCTGCTGCTATATGTTGTACTCTTTCAGGAGTGTCTTTGCACAACCTGCATCCTTCAGACTGGCCTTGTCTAGCTACTGGTAGGATTTCTTGATGTCATCCCCTTAATCTGCTGATGAAACATCCCATGATGGCGCTTGGACATCCCATGATATTTTCTCTTTCTCCTCATGGCTCACACCCAAGGAATTTAATTTGGTACATGAAGCTTCCAGTACATTTACAGAATTTACAGAAGGAAATGTATAGAAGACACAAAAAGAATCAGCTTTTTGATACTTCTTAACAGCAAATCATCTGTTGTAGATTTCATGTTTGAACAACTCACCCAGCAGTGCCTGACCTCACTAATGCTCTTGTGGCTTAAATGAGCACAAATCCCCACAGTTACGCTCCAGGCTTTAGTGGGATGCTTTCCCAGAAGTGTGGAGGATATTATAACAGCAAAAAGGGAATATATATATATATATATATATGTCACATATGACACACATTTGTGCTTTTTAATCATCCTGTCCTAGATGGATATATAATATGGTATTAACACAGTATAATATTAACACAGTGACTAAAGATGGTATCAATTAATTAATTATATGTGTGTGTGTGTGTGTGTGTGTGTGTGTGTGTGTGTGTGTGTGTGTGTGTGTGTGTGTGTGTGTGTGTGTGTGTGTGTGTGTGTGTTTGTGTGTGTGTGTTCAGCCTGGGAAATCCCTTCAATCCCAATCCCTGGGAAATGGCATTCAACACCTATCTACTGTGAAAACTTTTTTACTTTTTCGTTGTCTGACTCTGTCTTCTTATTAACTCTCTGTGTACGCAGACACATATTCGAGACCTCAGTGAGGGTAACCTAAGATGCCTCAGTGTGACTGTTTGAAGATCTTTTGCCAGATGAGTCACACTTTAGTGAAAGCCTTGTAAAAGCTGCTAGCAGCGTCTTATATGACTCTTTTAGTAAAGCTGTGCATGATGATGGTCGTTATCGTGGCATGGGCTCCCTTAAAACAATAAAGCAACCGTATAAGAAAATCTTTTTTTTTTTGTAGAAATTAATTAATCAGATTAAACAAACTGATACTAATAGACATACAAATTAAAGCACTCCTAATTTGGTTCACAGGGTTCATCCGGTAAGGTTAGGGTTATCTTGCAGGATTAATTCTGATTGTGTATAAAGAATGAGGGTTATACAAAAACAACCACGTGCCATGAATAATCTGTTTTTCCTCCAAAGGCTGTAAGAACCGTGTGAGAATAAATTCAATTAAAATTCAGTTTGGTTTATAATAACACTTTTAACAATGGACATTGTCATAAACCAGCTTTACAGAAATCCGATTTAAAGCCTTAATGAGCAAGACAGCTTTGACGGTGGAAAGGAAAAACTCCCTGGTGAATGGTTTGATAGAAAAGCAATCGATAAAGTTTGACTTGAGAAACGAAATGGAAATAATTTAATTTCAAATACTTCTGTTTCCACCCGATTGAGGAGATGAAGTGTATTACAGTGAAAATTGCGTTACTTTTTTTTTCAGGAAAAAAGAAACACTTGACAGCCTCATGTACGTTGATTACATTGTAAAATGTTATTGATACATATTAATTTTATTCTAAGAGCTTTATTATAAGTTATTGCTTAAAATTATTTTAAATAAATATCATTTAATGGCTTCTAGCTGGCTTTAATCATATTATTTTTGTGGTCTGTTTCTTACTTTGTCCATCTAAAATCTTCACTCTATGGATTAATTCTATATAGATTTTCTACACCTTTTACCCATCTCTGTGCTCACCAGGATTTTTGTATATTAAATGTAAATGTAAGACCTGGTTTTGTTTGTTTGACATAAAGCAGGATATACTGTGACACAGATGATCCTTTTCATGGAAAATGTTTCTCATAAACATGTTAAATAAAGCTTGACACTGGCCTGGATTTGGTATAAACTTGGGCCAGTGTTCGCCAAGTCCATTTCAGGCCGTAGAATAAGGCTTTGCTGGAATGATCTCTGTGTTTATGGGGGAGTCTGAGAGTTCAGCTGTCAGCTGGGCCTGGAAAGCTCGGCCACAATCTGCTCAGCTGCTAACAGCAATGAGTGAGTGAGAACGGGGGTTAAATATAGACACAGTTCTGGTCCCTACACTCCATACTCCACTTTAATTTCACTCTGTGGAACAAAAAGGTGGAGTGGGAGTCTACCAACGGTCTGCTTGGTTTTCTCTGACCTTGCTTACTTGGAGCTTGGAGCTTGAATTTTTAAGTGCTGGTGGTGATAGAGAATATCTGACCACCTCCTCTCTCTGATTGGTCTCTCTCTCTCTCTCTCTCTCTCTCTCTCTCTCTCTCTCTCTCTCTCTCTCTCTCTCTCTCTCTTGCCACACTCTCCTTTCTCTCTCTTCTCCTTCTAAGCATGTCAGAGTGTCTCTGCTTGCTCGCAGAGTTCGACAGAGGACAAAACACAGACAGGGAGTTAGACGAAGGAAAGAGGGTTGGAAAGAGTTCTCTTTCTCATGGTGTCTCCTTCTGGGCTGTTCAACTGAATCAGAAGAAGGACTGGGGCTTTGCTTTCTGTAAGCATTCATACTTGGGACCATTGTTGAAAGGTAAGGCACTGCTCTTGTTTCTCAGCTTGTGTTTATTATGTCTATTATCCGACACTGGTATAAGGAACTGTCATGTGTGTTTATAAAAACTGAACAAGAACCTCATGGGGAAAATGATTACTGAACATTTCCCATTTTGCAATAGCAACTTTACCACATCCAATAGAATGGACATGTCCTTGATATGTGTGCACATATTCAGCCTTTTAAGCCTTTCCCTTTCCCTTGTTCATTATTGATTTATGTCTAGGGGAACGATAATCACCAAAACTGTAACATGTGTGCATTGACTCATTGCTGTACGACTCATGTGAGTTACTCTCGGAGTCACATATTCGAGGGAAAGCAATCACTCAAAATTCTCTGGCTGCAGTTCTGAGTTTCAGCAAAGTATCTGTTCAGGAAATGCATCCATACATTGCTATAACGGATTACATCTCAGAGTGGTGGAGAGCTCAGCATCACACCCAGGAGAGTTAGGTGACAGGTAAGCTTTTAGACTTGACAAAGAAATGATACAGCGACAGTGTCATAAGTCAGATACCGAGCCTCAATCATCTCCTGAGAGATGTTTAAACATAATTTTTTTTTAAAAGCTTAGGATCCAAACACATTCATATTCACAAAGAGAGTAATAGTAATATATTAATTAGTAATAATAATTAGCTTTGCACTGGAAATATGAAACTAATATGGCTAATAACTGCCTGTAAATATCTGCCTCAAACCAGATTCTTTAGTAACATTGCACTGTATTTATTGTAACCTTTATAAAATATATATCAAAAATATTGATATTATTGATATATATTAATTGACTATTAATATTTAGCCAAACATGTGTGTTATGGGGCGGCCATCTTGGATAACTGCTTTTTCAAGGTGGAATTGTAATGGAAAGCTAGAAGTTGTTCTGGTGGTAATATAATTGAATATAAAATGTTCTCTTTCCTGATTATCTGATTATCTTTATCTTCACAAATTTCTTTTAGCAAATCTACAGAATAGATTTGAGTAAGATAGCTCTGAATACATTAGCCATTTCATTAGTCCTTATTTTCTGGATGAGTTAACGGTAGATGATATCTGGTCTTCAGTTCTGTACGGAAATTCCATGCTAAAGCCATTTTAGCAAAGCAAATCTACACGAATCGTGTAGTATTAAATAACGACATTCTGTCGTATTAAACTTAAGAGTTTATATCACTTTGTTCAGTTCATAGAAAAGTGATTTGAGCCGGTGTTATTCACTTGGCTGACAGCAAGTTATATGCCCAAATATTACAATAACAACTAGCTCCCTGTTGGACATTGAAGTCCTCATATTTCTGCTATAAATATAAATATCCTGGACAACATAGTTCTCAAATTTCTAGGCAATCCCCTCTCTATTTCTTTTTGGCAAGTTTCACTTTGTGTTTCTTTTATAAATCAACCATTTCATTTACTGTGTGAAAGATTCATTATAACTTTTCTACTTCATTTGATTTGCTTTTCTTGGTCATATAATAGAAGGCATTGCAAGTTTACTGTAAACTCCTGACGTCTCTTCTCAGTCTAAATGAAATAAGTCACAAACTCACAAACATTATGTTGTCCTTCCTTTTTGTACCACAGAGGCGTAATGCTTTTTTCCAGAGGTATCTTAATTGCCTCTCTCACCCTCAGGAATGGCTAACACCATGTTTTCCTTTAAACGGTAGCCCGAGCCGGCATCACAGCTGAAAGCTAAGCGATAAGTGGCCCGGCCCATGAGATCAGCAGCCTAATTCAGCTCAGCCATGTCACTGAGGGAGAGAAACAACAGCACAGAAACTGCCTGATGCTTAGCAACATAACAGACAGCACAGAGTTATATTAGTTTAGTTTTTTCCCTAAAAGAAATGTAAAATGCATTGCAGTACTAAGCTACAGAACAGTCATTTGTACGGATATTCTGCCGGATCAGAAACTCAGTAAACATTTAAGAGTTTATTAAATGTTGAAACAGTGGGATTGATATCTAAAAGCATTGTATCATCTCACACTTAAGTAGTTTTGGTTCAATTTTATACAGTATTTCTATTCAGCATAATCTCATATAGAATTTAGAAAGTAGTAGATGTGTATAGCAATTAAAGTGTGTGTGTGTCTGTGTGTGTGTGTGTGTGTGTGTGTGTGTGTGCATTATTCAATGGATGGATGCCTATATATGGATGGAGACTTGTATCCTCACATCTTGAGTGAAAGGCTTAAGGTTGACTCTGGCTCATCTGGCTCAACAGCATTTGCAGAGTAACTAATTTTTAAAAAAAATTGGTTAAATCTTTTTTTCTTCGTATTTTTAGTTATATTTAAGCTCATATTTAAGCTGGTACAAAAACACAAGGACAGTATGCGTATAAGCATCTGAAGATCCCCAGCCTTCTTTCAGTGGGTGTTTCTTAAAATTCCAGCCATTAAAACATAGAATTTTCTTTGTATCCTGGTCGTCATAACACAACCACACATACCGGAGATAATCATTTATCACACACATTCAGAAAAAAAAGAAAAAAAACAGATACTAAAAAACCTGAGGAACAATGACCTCGTTTTTTACAACCTGTCCTTTCAGACATTCCTAAACATTTCAGAAAGGTATCGTGGGAATGCTGTAATATCTATTTAATTTAAACTTCTTTCAGATGCCTCTATAATTTGTAAGATATTTGGAGAGATTCACTGTGAATGTAACCCTTGAGAGCTTTGAGCACTGGAAGATAATTCTGAAAAGCCGTCATAAATGGTGGAGACATTGGACATAGTCAGCATTTGTTCTCTCTCTCTCTCTCTCTCTCTCTCTCTCTCTCTCTCTCTCTCTCTCTCTCTCTCTCTCTCTCTCTCTCTGCATTTACTTTATGAGGGAAGTGATCTCATTTCCATCCCAGCAGAAAGGCATTTGAGACCAGGCTGCTAGAGAAGTACATCTGGCCAGTGATGTCACTCCTCTGGATATGGACGGCTCTGTCTTTGGAGATAAACCCCCAAACTTATCACTCACTCATTGATCACACTCACTCAGCCCCAAAACTGTTTCTCTTTGCTTTTACATTTCAGTTATTACAGACCATTAAAAATGAAACATGAATCCAAGTGTTATAGAACTATCCATGTTTCTCGCTTGGTCTGAAATGAAGTACAGTAAGTCTGGAGCCTTTCCCCAACTCAGGCCTGCATTTATGATCTCTATTTTTATACGCTGCTCTGGAGTTATGGCCCTTCATCCACTGTAGGTGACCTGTAATAGGGTCACGTTCATCTGGAGGACGGCTCAAATAGATTTTGGCAGAAGGTCCCACTCTATTTATGCTAACTTTCAGATATTCCTTTAACTCCTCATCCATTAGATCCACCGTAAATGCTTTATGCTTTCATGTTATAAATTTAAATTAAATGAGTAAAATAATTGATCTGACACCCAGTGACATGTAAGTAAAACTGGACACCTGTAAATACAATAAACAGAAATTTTAGGTTGAGTTTGATTTGCTTTTGGCTTGTTTTAGATTTTAGATTTTAAAGTAATATTTAATGGATCTGTATCCCATAATATTAAAGAAGTACTCAAGAGTTCATGTGCGTGATCTATACTATATGTCTTTACACAGGCAATTATTTCCACCCACTTCCCTGTACTGGGAAGACAATGGCAAACCGGTTCATGGTCTATGGGCAGATGTCGAATTTACTGAATGAATGCTCTTATGATTTCATCAATCAAAATTATATCTAAATTAAGCTATAAATCTGTATAATTCAGCCTTTCCGAGATGAAGAAAAACGTTTTAGAGGAAAGAATTTGTGGTTATGCGTCACCACTGAATTTGTGTGGCTTTGGTTACACATGGATACCACAAAACCTAAAGAGTAAGGAACCTTAATTACTTTTTACTGTATTGGATAAAGCTTCATAAGAACAGCTTTGCTAGGACTTCCTCTCAACTCTGTACAAGTTTGAAATTCTTGAAATCTTTTCACATGTTATGATGAACTTCAACACCCTTAAAATTTAATTGAATCGAACTTCAGGTAAAACATTTTCTCTCAGTGGAACAAAATAAAGCCAAACAAAAAAAACAAACAAACAAAAAAATGGTCTCTGGTAATCACAAAACAGCTATGCAGCCAATAGAGTTTAGGTGGAAAAACGCTGGATAATTCTTTCAACATTCCAGACATGCAAACACCAATCCATGTCAGAGATATCCAAGGATGTCTCCCACATCACGTTGATCCTAAAGATAAATGCTAAGTGACGAAAGCACAGAGCAGATGGCTGGGAAGTAATTAGGCTTAAGCTAGATTTATGATCTAGACATTGTAACTTGGACTCACCCATGATGTCTTAGGCTCAGGGTGCCAGCACTGGGATGCTGTGTATTAATAGCAGCCCAAATTGGAAAGCATCAAACACACATAGTACGAGGTGTGAAACCTGTTGATGATATCTGAGATCAATCTAGAACTCAGATTATTGCTAATAGTATTAAAAGCATTACAGAACAAAACTCTGGAATTGTGTCTTTTTCTTTACCAGGACAATTATTATGCTGCTGAATTCTCTACTTGTGATTTTTCAGTGATTTTGTTGATTCATTATCAGTAGCTCTGACAAGTTTTTATACACAGGTTTCTATTAATTGACCTGTTTAATATATTATCCTTTTTTTATATTATATGGCAGATGATCGTTATAACTGAGTTATATCTTTCCGGTCGTTGATATGTTGCAATTTTCTGAGAGCAGATGCTTGTTTATAATTTCTTCAGTGTCAAAATGTTGTAATAGACAGCAGAGGTAAAGCTGTAATTTTAAGGTTTCTGACATAGAAAAATCTTTAAGATGCAGGGTTTTGCAGTTTCTTGGTAACCCGAGTAACCTGATTTCTTTACCTTATTTAGCTCAAGACAGAGAAAAAGAGGACAGTGGTGAGGGAGTGGCGATAATATAAAGGATAAAATGCAATAACATGTTTCACGACATTAACTGTACTATAAATGTTCTTTAATAATATGTTATACTTCTGTCCTTCTGCACATGCATATAGCACTGGAAAATTGATGCTTTATATTAAGAATAAATCATTTTGGTTCATGTTAAAGTTATTGGCAAGTAAACAACTCCAGGTCCAGGCCCCCCTTATAATCTGCCTTTAAAATAACCACAACAGCATCTTAGCTTTTGTTGAAGATGCTGGCCTATAGTCAGCTCTTAGATATTCAGGCTGTTAATCAAATAAAAAAGCAAAATATGAAACTAATAGAAATAATGTGAAGTTATGGGTCCAGTGGAGGAGTTAATGAAACTGTCTTTCAAAATGTTTAGTTTTAACAACAAAATGCTAATTCACAAAGACTGGCTTTCCCATGGGCCATGATATTGGACATACCTGACACTTTTTCCCCACAGTTTTCACCAATCCTCTGTGCCTACCTCTGTGATAATGTAGAAAGAACCTTGTCAAATAAAATAGGATTAAATGCTTCTACAGAACTTCATCATCCAATAACTCTTTTCATTTTTTCTGCTTTCCATTTATACTGCTGTCTATTTCTAAATTAATTCGAACCTGAGGTATTTGGTTTATGTCTACCAGCACTGTGTGTTGCTGTGTATCTTTGTAAGAGATATAACAGTTGATTATTCTAAGTTTGATTGTGTAGTTTTTTTCTAACTCGACATAAGAAGTTAGGAAACTTATTAAGCCTGGATTCTAATATGAAATTGTAAGAAAAGCACAAAAGATATCTTTTGAGGTAGTTTCCTCAAGAGGGCCTTTTCTCAGTGCTTTCCAGTGATTTTGTTAATAAATTGTCTGAGCTTCCATCTTGTTGAGAAATACTTTAAAATGCTTTGGAGATACACACCACAGCGACCCTCCTGTCCTTGTGGTGAACCATTGGGTGTTTGTAACCTAGATATATACAGGACAGCAAATCACCATGACAGATCACACAAAACAAGTCAGTTAAAACTAATCTCTTCTATGGATTTACTACAGTTTAGCATGTACCCATAAGATCTTATATAAACCAAGTGTCTCCATGTAAACAGAATAAAGCAACAGAAACTTGAGGACATGCAAAGCTAAAAGAAGATATGACCTTGCAATTCTCTCTAATGCTAAAGGCTAACAGATGAGCTTTATGCTAATTTGTAAGCTTCTCTAAAAAAGAAAAGGTTGTTCATGTTACTATCCCCTTATTTAGTCACATTTCTGCTGATCCAAATTCTATTTTTGGGAATTTTCTTCTAGGATCAGAGAAAAAACGGATGGTCGGGTTTGGAAAAGCTCCAGCACCTGTCACAACCTTGTTTTATTGCTGCTAACTAGACACACTCCCACCCTACTTTAAGGGGGTGGAAATGGCAAAAATTTCTTAATGTCTTTTTTCTTATTTCTCATTTCTTTTTTATCCACTTGTGTCTTTCACAAAAGATAAGGAAAAGAAACCATAAAAGATGAGATGTGATCTGGAAATCTGGAAAGGCTGAATGGGGTGTGTTAGCATAGGGTGGAAACAGTCAAAAGAATTTTAGCACTGTTTTGACTGGTTGCCGGCTGAAAGAGGGCAGCAGGTGGACATTAGCACCCAGGAGAAACCAAAATACTGTGGCCTCGAGGCTGTTTATGTCCCACAGCAATTGCGTTAGCAATTCCTGGCTGGCAAAAACCGGTCTTTGTGTTCCTAGTTTAGTCTGACTGCCATCCCAATGAGGATTATATATGTCAGCACACCCAAGCAGAATCCATGGCTATATTTATATGTTGTGTGCTTGTGGTGCTAAACACCCCAATACCCCAGTAATTTAGGGAATTCATTAACACAAGAGGAGCAAATATGCTACAGTGTTAAGTATGCTAAGATCTTGACCTCTGGCCGGGTAACATTGTCCACAATTGGCGGCTTGAATCGATGCTTTGGCAAGTCTTGCCCTGTAGATAAGCGATCAAGTAATAATGTTCAGTGTTTCCTAAGAGTACACGAGGGAAAGACTCCATAAATATCAACTTCAGCTGTAGATGATATCCAGAGTTCTGGACATTCATCACTGGTTCTCTTTCAATCATTTTCCTTGTGTGGTAGTGTATCCTAAATTATAAAATAGATGATATAATGATTTTATGGATTACCAACATTTTTTCAAAACACACCAATAACACAACTTTTGATGTATCATTTCACTTGTGGGATTTCCTGCTATTAACATCTAAAATTGCATTATAAAAGTTGATGTTTATTCAAGTTTGAGGAACTAAATCACCACTATTAGTGTCTTTAACCTTTATGTATTTTTTATTTTAATTATATCATTTGTGCTTAGGGATAACTTTTACTGCACAATTTATTCTTTGGCCATGTCTGTGTAGAGTTCTATAGACTATATTATAGAAATGAATTCACTCTAGTGCTCACTTTGAATCCAAGTTTTGTTTTAGTCCAAAAGTGCAAAATTGGCCGTGCTGTTAGTGGGAGAGATGTTATTCTCTCTCTCTCTCTCTCTCTCTCTCTCTCTCTCTCTCTCTCTCTCTCTCTCTCTCTCTCTCTCTCTCTCTCTCTCTCTCACACACACACACTCTCAAATCTCTATCAATAGCAGCAACACAAAACAGACCAAACGATAGTTTTTCGTATATCTGATTCTACAATTTAGAATCCAGACTTTATATGCCTAGTATTCCTTGTTCTTCAGTTAAAAAAATAATTAGATAATATCTGCACTATGTAATATGCAGCATATAATAAACTAATTAAACCCACACACCAACATCATCTTTGATATTATCATTGTTACCCCATGCTGTCATTTACATCTCCATCAAAGTGATTTTTTCTTTTCTTTTCTCCCAAATATTTCGTCATAATTACCATCTGCTACCTATCATACAATAATTACCAGTTACCTACTGATATGCACTTAACTCTACTCAGAGTCACAGTAGATTCAGAATCTATCAGAGTAAAACTGGGCATGTACTGTAGTATATTCTGGATCGCAACTAAGGGATCATGTTGGTGCCAAAATATTCACATAAATTTTATCTTAATATAGAAGTTACATTATTGCTAATAGAGTGAATCAAAGGTGCTACATGTTATCAACAGTAATCATATCACCATAAATATAAGCATTTAATTTTAGACAGTGAACCTCAGAGGTGTTATATGAGTTCAGAACCCTAAATGAGCACTGATCTGAATAATTAGAAACAAACTGATAGCTGTGGGACATAATTCAGTGGCAACTGCTGCTAGTAACAAAGAACTAACAAATCAAAAAGATTTGTAGGGTTTGCCAAATTTTATAGACAATTTATCTGAAATTACAGCATGATTATGGCTTCTCTCACGATTCTTCTTTGTGGCAAGCTCAGGAGATTACTATGGACCGCTCAAGCCTAAGAAGCCTTTGACTTACTATAACACAGATTCACAACAGCACCTGTACTCCATCACCTGGACCACAACCTCCCATTTGTTGTTGAGGTTGATGCCTCATGCTGTGGAGTAGAGGCACAGCAACCCAGGCAAGCTGTTTCTATGTGCATACTTCTCCCAAAAACTAACCACCTCCGAGGACTATGATGTGGACAACCAGATTCTTCCACCCTCCTTCGTCATCACCTCTGTGCTTTGGGACATTTGGGAGATTTAGCATGCTCAACTCACCATCAGACTTCCTTCTCTGGGTGGAATATGTCCAGAACTTCCTGACACAAGCTTCTACAGGCCTGACATGCTCTCAGTACATTCTTGGTATAAGCTGCCTTCTTTCCTATTATCGGGGGAGCCCTCTGACATGCCCAATGTTGACAACTGGTTTCAAAGAAGCAATGATGGTCTGGGAAAGTGCACCCAGAGTTATCCACCAAAAAGCTTTGCCTCAAAACACAGTGCAAAAAGCTCAACCCAAGATACATTTCACAATTCACAGATCAGACAGAATGTATTGTGTCCAGCTGCCAGCAGACTATTGCATTTCTCCCTCGTTTTATGCATTACTACTGAAGCCAGCTCACCCCCCAACTCTTGCAACAACCCAGACACCGCATCTCAACCACCCTTGGAAACTGACGGTTCACCGGCCTACTAAATACATGAAACAGTCCTCTTGAAGAAGAGTAGGTCAGCTTTGAAACCTGGTCGATTAGGAGGGCTACAGGCCAGAGGAGAGGTCCTGAGTTGATGCCAGTGACATCTTTGACCCAGCAATTACAGCAAAATTCCATCAGGACAACAGGGAGACCTGCCTCAAGACCCATGGGTCGCCCTAGAAGAAGATCCCTGGGAGGTGTTTCTAGACGGGGCATTCTGTCAAAGCTACAATTGCTATTCCCCCTCTGAACCACCAGAGTGAACACTTACCTGAATATTGAACACTTCTGGTTCAAGTGAACACTTAAGGATTCCCAAACATTTAAGTTGCATCCTCACCACAACATGAGGCCAAGTATTTATTCTGCACACCAAGCCATTTCATTGTTTTCTCTCTTTGTCACTCTGTGTTCCACTTTGCTCTGTTTCTGGGTTTATGGTTTATGATTTTTTTGTCTTTGTTTTGTTTTGTTTGTTCCATGAACTGTGTTCTCTGGTTTCCCAGATCTTACTGCCTGTTTTCCACCCTGTTTTTATTCTACCTTTAATAAACATCCACAAATCCAGCTGCTCCCACCGTTTGCTTATATTCATTTGGTTTTGAGACGTTAATCCTTTTTTGTCTCATGGATAATGATATTAAACGCTTGTTTAACATGAGTATTGTGAGATTGAATAAAAAAAAAAAAAATCAAACTTGTGTATTGTCACAATGAATTTGAAGTAGAGTTGGATCTCTGATATTTATGTAAATAATAATATGAAATATTAAAGAAATAGTCTTCCAAAATCTGCTTAAAATCAAAGTTGCTACAGTATGTCACATGGTAATAAACACAATTATAATAGTAGCATATTGCACAATACATGAGTTTGTTTAATTATCCAAACTACACGGTTCTACTTGTTGTTTAAGTAGAAATAACGAGTCATCGCTGTTTTGAACTGCTGCTAGTATAAACTTATGTGATACTCAATATTTGTGTAAATTGCAGTATTACACACTGAGCTGAGGATGCCAGACTGCTTTATAAACCAAATTGAGGTTCGAAATGAAGACAGCACCCGCAGGAGTGCTTGGCTGTTCCCCTGTAATGACTATTAATAACCCAAACACTAAACGAGTTGTTACAGATCCACTGAGTCACACACTGGTTTCATCAGCATCCCACAAATGTGTGAGGCCCTGGACTTAGTGCACTCAAGCATTTGTGTGAACTGTGTTTACCAGAAACGGTCATAAAACAGCTCGCCAAATCACCTCCTTCTCCTCCTCCTTCTCCTTCTCCACTTGAGGCACCGTGTAAGGTCATCGATAATCACGTAAGCAAAGATTTGGACATGATGGGACATCAGCGCTGTCATACTTGGAATTGTTTTCTCCTATCCATTATAATAAAGAATCATTTTTCCCAGCAGTGTACTTTGTAAACAGGTTTAGTGAACGAGCACATTAATTTAATTGTTGGCCTTCCTATTAACGTGTCTGTGTTGCTCAGCTTTTTCAGCATCCTCTCATATACAAAATACAACCACCGAACCATAAACATTCTCAAGATCCAAACAAGGCTTGCATTCAACCTCATGGAAATCATGAGTATGTCTTGGTTTGATAATGGAAACAACAGGCCCGCACTTTAACATGCATTGAATCTAGTCACTAATTACTTCATTTTCTGGATACTGTTTAGTCGGATGGAAAAAGGCAATGTTTTATTATTTCTATATTATTATATATTGTTTAATATTATATTGCTTGTTACATAGAAGCAGTAAATGGCTGTTTATTCCATTTTTTTCTTTATTACACTAATATACTGTTGATACTGTTACCCCAAAGTACTACAGCAATTTACCAGCACTAAGAATGTTTTAATTGTAATTAAAAAGTGATATCGTGCATTTGAACCATTTGTAGGTAAATTTAATATTGTGGAACAATTTCCTGTTATAGCTTACGTTATAGCAGCTGTAAACTATTACTTTATTCTCTCTCAAAGTTAATTTGGACAAAAAATGCAGCTTGTCCTGTTACAGAGGAAACACACAGCCCTCCAGCCTTACTTCTGACTGTTATAAAGCAGTGACGTTGAATATTTCTTCCTACTTACTAAAATTCCATATAAATACACATTTAAATAGAAAAGAATTTTATTTCTAAAAATAAGAATTATTTTTGTATAAGCATGTGTTCATTAATATAATCCTGTGATTTGTCCTGCAGCCAGATATTTTCTATAACTCTCATTATATTAAATAAATATTAAATATTACATAATATTTATCAACACAATTTTATATTATTTATGACAAGTTTTGGAGTTTATTTCAGAACTGAATAAGTGCTGGGCAAAATTAGGAATGAGATGACCTAAAAGAAATGATATTCGAAAATTAATGGAGAAAGTGGAGGTAATAAACATCGTGTTACGCATCATAAATGAAACAAACAGCACAAATAAATAGCACAGATTTCTATTTATTTCATCTATTTAGCTATTTAACTATCCATCACCTGTAGCTATTAAGACATCCTTTCCTGCCTAAATAAAATGTATACTTTTTTCTTATTTTTTTTTATTACAAGTGATTTATTTTCCAAATAGTTTTTTTTTCTTTTTCTTATGAGTAATTTATGTACTAAATTAAAATATTTTTGTTTGATGGTAAAATTGTAAAACCTAAGATTACATATTTTTGACTGCAATTTTATAATTTTAGGTATTCGGATAGATAAATAAAATAAAATAAAATAAAATAAATAACAGCCTTTACCCTGACCACTGGTGTAATAGTTGTCTCAACCTTGTCACATAAATCACATGAAACTCATGTTACCCCAAAAAAAAGAAAAGAAAAACATAATTAATTTATTATCTAATCTAAATATTTTCCTGTGGTAAATTTAATTTTTCAGATTGTTCAATGGGGGCATGGTGGCTTAGTGGTTAGCACATTTGCCTCACACCTCCAGGCGATTCTAGCCTCCGCCTTGTGTGTGCATGTTCTCCCCGTGTCTCGGGGGTTTCCTCCGGGTACTCCGGTTTCCTCCCCAAGTCCAAAGACATGCATGGTAGGTTGATTGTCATCTCTGGAAAATTGTCCGTAGTGTGTGAGTGTGTGAGTGAATGAGTGTGTGTGCCCTGCAATGGGTTGACACTCCATCCGATGCCCGATGACGCCTGAGATAGGCACAGGCTCCCCGTGACCCGAGAAGTTCGGATAAGCGGTAGAAAATGAATGAATGAATGAATGAATGAAAGAAAGTTTGTTCACATGATGTCACGTGTTTACTCTGAGGTTACATACAATTTCCTGAAATAATATACTGCACTTTATGAGCACATTTAAAATATAGCAGATCTCTTGTGTCAAATAATTCAGTCTATTATAGAAAGAAGAAAAAAAATCTTTTCTTATCTGGAAATCATTAAAAAGTTACTGTAGATCTCTGGATAATAGAACAGAAAAAATAATAATGCATTGCCTTGCTGGAATTTTTCAAGCATCTTGTTTTAATTGAAAATTAAAATGAATGCGGTTACTGTTAAGGTCCAGCTGTTGTAAAAATCACTCCCTGTCCCACTGAACATTGTTCAGAGTCCCTGTGTGAACATGAGCTCAACACCTCACCTCCTCATCACATCCAGTCGAGACACAGAGTGCGTGGGATCACGTCTCACCCAGAGCAAATTTCTGGAGCTTAGAGGCTATGAGATCAGGGTTAGAGGTCATGTTTGACATCATTGGTGAGGCGCGGTGAATATGTTGTTGATCAAAAACCCTGATGTCATGCCTGATCTTATTGGGGATTACATAAAGCTTCAGTTTGCAGGGAGGCATTTTGTCTTGCTCACTTCACTCTTTCTCTCCCTCTCTCTCTCAGAGGGAAATCCCCCTCACAAATCACTAGTGCCTGGGAACAGGGCTGACATAGATTTACTGCAAAAACAAATGAGATGCAGGGTCAGCGCATGAGCTTCCACCATTTTTTTGGTTCAGATCGTTCTAAACTCGTATACCTGCATTCAGCATCTAAAGGCCAATATCTGATGATTTGATGAGACAAGGCTGAGAACACATTTGCTTTTTTTCATAACAAATGAAATCCTTTAGTGTTTTCTAACAGTGTACACTGACAAATTTGACTCCAGGCGATAAAGAAGTAACTAGTAACAAACAGGAGCCAGAGACAGTGGGATGTATTTGCTGCTCATCCAAAAACATGATATCAATCATGAATGGGGTCAAAACGCATGCAGACATTAAAAAAAGAAGATAATTCTTATGTGTAATCCAAAAAATGCAAGCAGAAGTCAAAACCAAAATGATTAGGAACACCTGGACTACAAAGTAGCGGAACTAGATACTGATATTTATTGTACAGTATATAACAGAGAAGGATCTGCAAAACACAAAGGGATATATGCATAAAGTGTAAAGAACTAGTTTGGATTAATTAAGTCATTTATTTAATCACATGGAGCATAACAGAAGGACGGGAAGACGCTCAGCTATAAGACTACAAAGACCATTTTTACCTAAACAAAACAAAACAACTTCGACAAAAAATGAGTACACACTGGGCACGCAACAAAACTGACACAAGTAATCGGATGTCACAGGATACAAACACAACCATATTCTACAGGATAAGAACTCTGTGACCAAAACTCACACTCACACTTTTTTATTAACCACCAATTATTTATTATTTTTTTAAATTAATTTCTAAAAATCTGGTAATCCCAAAATCTTCATATACATGATATTGGTATATTTAAGCTACACAATAAATTAAATAATTTTGTGATCACCAAGCTGCCACTGCTGGGACCTTCATCGAGGGCCTAAAGGGCCTCAACTTCTCAGATGTATAATTGAGATTAATTGAGAAATCTTAGCTGCTCTGGATGAGAGCATCTGCCAAATGCTGTCAATGTCAAATGTAAATTGAGCTGCATCATGAGTTCCAGCTTTTCACTACAACTCAAAACGGTCCAAAATTATAGCAAATTATACAAAGAAAAAAACAAGATGGCTGTCCAAAATGGCTGCCCTGAATGTTACAACAACATTCTCTTTGTTGAAAGATCCCTGAAGGAACAGTTTGAGGCAGAAGTTTACTGAAAAGTTTTCGGGTTTTTTGCTAGCAATATTAGTACTGTAGCTGCAATGCATATGTCTTGGCTGTGCAACAACACTTGAGGTAAGACTGAAATTGTGCAAATCTAAATCATTTTTTGCCAAACTGTACACAAAAACAATAATGAGACTAATTAGATCGGTGGTGTATGAACAACAATAACAGCTCAGGATGTGTGATCAGGACAACAGTGAAGAAATCAGGAAATAAACCAGGAGGCCCTGAGTAATAACACAGCAGATATTCGTTTCAGTGACATGATGAATTAGGAAGTGTTCCAATTTATTACCTCATGTCAACAAATGAGCTCATGAGGCTAGATTGTCATGCTACTGATCTTTCATTTTATTTTAAATGCCGTCTTTGGATACAGAGTCTGAGGGATGTGTGTTCATCTTAATCACCGCCATGACTTCATGACTTGCATTTCCAAGCAGCTTAAGTTATCCACACTCTTCATTTCCTGGTGATGTCAGTCAGACCACCCAAGTGCTTTTGGGCTTTACACATGTACTGTAGACTTGAGGTCACATCATGTTGTCATCGACTTCAAATAGATTCAAAAACAACACCAAGGCTGTTCACGTCGTTGTTGCTCAGGTTAGAGGTTGCTGTCTGAAATACAACCTTTGCTTAATTTGTTGACAGACCTTTAATTCAATTGAATTTACTCCCATTGGATTGTAAAAAAATAACTCTCGGAATATTCAAGATCATAAAATAAATAATTTTTAATTGAATCATGAAAGTTTATATAGGCTCAAAAATGAACATTACCCAGAGAGCAAGTCTTCAGTGGTTACGAGTAACCACAAGTCAGCTTCTTAAAATCATTATTACCTAAAAAACAAAAGCATGGACATGGAGACATGACTACAGATAGTCAAGCAAACAACCAAACAAACAAAAAACTGTCAACGAAAAGAAAAGACGAGACATGGAAAATGTCTCTGGAGCTGTTCACGTTAAATATTCACTTTTATATCATGCTCAGACATATTATTCCCTCTATAATTCCATCTTAGTGAATATAACATGCTAAATTCTCCTCTTGCTGTATGTCATGTAGAATGAGGTCCAGAAGCAGTGGGATGGAGGCTCCTGACAGCGGACGCCTTCAAGTCAAACCGCCCAGCAAAGTCTACCAAAAAGACAAGGAGGAAGTAGACAGCATTGAGGATATGATTAAGAAAAGTCCTGCTGTGGTGGAGATGGAGAAGGAAGAGAAAGTAGAAGAAGGTCCTGTACGTGCGATAGTGCAGACATCGCAGAATCCTGCAGAGGAAAAGTGCAGGAAGAAAGCAGGACTGATGCAGCTTTCTAAAGAGGAGCTGCTTCACCTGCTCGGCATCATGGAGGGAGAAGTGCAGGTAACTCATACAGTATATTTAACTATATGCTCTGGCAGAAGTAAATGAATTGATTTAGAGTCAAGATCATGCTATTTTAGTTCAAGGGTGTCATTTTATCCATGTTTATAGATTCATACGGTGTCACAAACAAAATTATGGATATTTGTATACAGCAAAAATGTACTGATGTATTCACTGATAGAGATTTTGGAAAAAACATTATAATGGATGCTAACAAGCAGCTAAACACACAAACTTTCACTTTAAACATATCCAGGCTAATAAGAAACTCTGTAGAACTTCTTTTAGTTTTTTTCTAATAGACTTTTTTTTGGCTGTTATTTGTTTTCTTTTTTATTTTAGCGCCTCAAGCTATACAGTATGTCTCTCTCTTGTGGCCACTTTTTGCAAACACACCTTGAGTCACAGTTTCAATACTATATATTTATCCATCCATCCATCCATCCATCCATTTTCTACCGCTTATCCCGGGCCGGATACTATATATTTATTTATTTTACAAACAAAACACCTTACATTCTCTCATTTTCTGTAGCGCTTATCCTACACAAGATAAGAGAGAAGAACCTATTCTAGGTGACACATCGTAACAGTGCACGATCGCACACACACAATAAGCCTACGATGCATGTCTTTTGATTAGTAAAGGAAAATGGGGAAATTGGAGGAAAACCCTGAAACACAGAGAGAACATGCAAACTCCAAAAACAGAGGAACGGAGGAACCGATCCTCCAACCTCGGAGGTGCGAGACAAACGTATTAACCAGAGAATGGCTGCATAACACAGATTCAGTTATGTGTCTTAATATAAAATATACAAAAGACCCCTGACTACCATACTTTCTCTACTAAAGTATGTATACATAAGCTATAAAGCTGTCATAAAGCTTGCAGCATAGAGCTTTCCAACTGACCTGAAACAAAATGGGAAAAATAAAGGTACAAAGAATAAAGAGACATTCTTGACTATATATAAGGAATTAAGTAAATGTTCGTGTTTAAGAAAGCTATACACAGGTGTCACAAAGCAATCTGTCATAGAGCGGCACCTTGCAACAGGGTTCCAAGTAACACAAACAACTGTGAGATTTCCCTATAGCAAAGAGACCACACCTTAAAACACACACACACACACACACACACACACACACACACACACACACACACACACACACACACACACACACACACACACACACACACACACACACACACACAGCTGAGGGTGGTTCTGCATCAAATGGTGTTGGAACATTTGAGTCTTGCAGGTTGTTACACGTTTACTCATTTATTGACCTTTTTAACATCTTTAATCCACATATTACACTTGATTGATTGATTGATTCATTCATTGCTCCATTTAAATATTTTCACACCACTTTAGCACTTTTATTTAATAGTTTGCTTGACTTTCTGTCATTTTTACTTACCCAAATGTGCAGTTTTCATTTTCCTTTTTTTTTTTTTTTTTTTTTACAAATTAAGTTAGTGACAGTTGTGGCTGATGGAATATCAGCTTAGAATGACTCATTTCTTGAATAAATAGTGACTCACATCTCAAAATGTAACCTTACATTCTCATGGCGACGTGAGCCAACCCTACTGAATGACGTTAGATAGCAAGAAAGTAAGCTTGTTATTAATCCAGTGAGGAACACGTCGAGGGAACTTTGCCAATAAGTTACACAAATATAAAATATTTTTTAACTGTGACTTGTCCAACAGTGACAAGGATTTGTTTTATGGGTATTAATTTAGACTTCCTTGTGTAACATTACACTGACTTTATATCTTCCAGGTGCACTGATGAAGTGATCATTTGTTCAAAAGACACTGGGGCTTTCAAAACTTTTTTCAAACATTTGTTCCACTGACTAAAGATGGAACCACATACATTACTGTATTTTCTCCTTAGCTGACATCTTGTATATAAAAAAATACACAAAATTATTCACCCGTTTAATAGCCCAGTTTTCCAGCTATGACCCTTTTACTATTTTCAGGACATTTTCCTGTTCTTGGAATTTTCCATGACTGAAAAACTAGACTTTACATGTTTAAATGTTAATATTTTCCCACGTTGCACTTGTACTATACATAAAGCAAAGCCAGGGGGTCAGTGATATATAAAATAACTAACTAACTAACTAACTAACTAACTAACTAACTAACTAACTAACTAACTAACTAACTAACTAACTAAATAAATAAATAAATAAATAAATAAAGTTATTATGTAATTCAGTTCACTACCTTCAATGTTTTTAACTTTTTGATGGATTTGTATCCAAACCTCAAATAACAAAAATGCAATGAATAAACTGACGAATAAACCAATGCACTCTTTAAAAAATAAAGAAAATTACATAAAAAGACTCAAATATCTCTCAGATGCCAATATATAACCAGAACATTACAGTACACCAATGATTGGGGACTCGAGTCATATGACTTGACTCGAGTCAGACTTAAGTTACAAATTTGAGACTTGAGACTTGCTTGACAAATATAATATAAAAAATATAAAAAAAAGACTCGACTTGACTTTGACTTGACATTCATGACTTGAGACTTGACTCGGACTTGAGTTAAATAACTCAGAGATGGGGGACTCGAGTTGACTCGATTCAGACTTAAGTCGCAAATTTGAGACTTGAGACTTGCTTGAAAAATATTAAAAAAGACTCGACGTGACATTCATGACTTGAGACTTACTTGTGACTTGCACATGTGTGACTTACTCCCACCTCTGCAGTACACACATTTTAATAACTAGCTTAGAATTATTAATATACTATTTAGGATAGTTTAAACCAAATCTATAAATCTAAACTAAATTTTTTTAAATTATCTATTTAATTATTTATATTAATATATGTCACAATTTCATTATCCTCCGATCATCATCGTAGCAGTTGGTTTGTTTTTGCAGGCTCGTGAGGACATTATTCACATGCTGAAGACAGAAAGGACGCAGCCAGAGTCCCTGGAGGCTAAGTATGGATCGGCAGCCCCTGTCTCGCCTTTGCAGGCCTTACAGAGAGACAACATGCTCATCTCTAACAGGACACATGAGGAAGACGTCTACGAGCTCCCCATGATTGAGGTTAGAGACGTTAATTAGATGACTGCGTCTCAGTTAATTATGTAATATACTGTACAGAGCATCTTCATTAAATAACACACTGTTACACATGTACGCTTTCAGGCTTGTCAATCAGATTATAAGTGGATCCTTGCTGGTTTTGATCAAAACAGATAGATAGATAGATAGATAGATAGATAGATAGATAGATAGATAGATAGATAGATAGATAGATAGATAGATAGATAGATAGATAGATAGATAGATAGATAGAACGAACTAGAATCAACTCTCTGGTTCAGTTTTACAAACAGTAGATAGCTTTAGAACATTCACCTTCATCATCTTCGTCATACATTCACCTTCATCATCTTCATCATACATTCACCGTCATCATCTGTTTTTATAATCATTTGAAATATCCAGATTTGCATGTTTATCGACTGTAAGTAAAAATTTAAAAGGGTACGTTTTACCAACATATAGAGTTTCCTAGAGGTGGTAACATTACTGTTTATTTTGAACTTTTAATTTCCTGTTTATGCAATTACAAAATTTAACTATATAATACACAATTATAGAAGGGAAATTATTTCTAATCACACACTTTTGAGTGTGGTTCTTCTCAAAGCCTCGTTTCAGGGGGTTCGTCCTCATCTCCGACGTCTCTGGCTTGCTCATCAAGAGTACATTTAAAATGTGAAATCATTAAATCATTTATATCCTGAATTGATATATTTCTGTAAAGCAGCTTTGTGACAATATCCATTGTTAAGTTCGCTATACATATTAAATTGAATTGTGTAGTTTTCTCTATAATATACTATATAATATTACTCTATAACATACCCTGTGATAACATATTCTTATACTAATATAAAAACTAAGATGAAGATGATTTCTGTGACGTTAAAGCTGGACCGTTTGGAGCAGAAGCACAGAGAGACGTACAGACGGATGCTGGAGCAGCTCCTGCTGGCTGAGAAGTTCCACCGTCGTACAGTTAATGAGCTGGAATGTGAGAAGCGCAAACACATCGACTTCATGAACAAGAGCGACGACTTTACTAACCTGCTGGAGCATGAGCGTGAGAGGTGAGGAGAGGAGAGGAGACACTGCTCTGTGTGTCTGTGTGTGTGTGTGTGTGTGTGTGTGTGTGTGTGTGTGTGTGTGTGTGTGTGTGTGTGTGTGTGTGTGTGTGAGTGTGTGTGTGTGTGTTAGAGTGAGATATCACACAGCACGTAGTACATTGTTCTCACACAGAGAAGGGAGCTTTGTTCCACAACACTTCCATTTACTTACATCTCGGGAAACACATTGAGGGCGAGCGCATGTACACAATGATGCTGAGTGACAACAAATAAAACACATCAAAACACTAACAAACATGACCGTGATCAAAAGACGAGAGACAGAAATGACACAAAAAGAAAGTGGAAAAAAAAAGCAGTTACAATCACACAAGCCTTGATTTGTGATTAAATATTTATGTAAGACTTTACATCAAGGCTGTCTTCATAAGGACTTCATAACACACTCAAAAGCTTTGAATGATTTATTTATTCAATAATGAGTGAGAATACATAAAGAGGTTTTGTCAGTATTCCCAAAATAGCATCAGGCATATTTTATCATATGCCTTGCATAGATGTCAGAGAAAACACACAAACCATGAGACACTATGATGTTATTGGTAAATAATCATTAACGACAGAAGCAAGACAGACTGATTCCTTTCCAATTACAGCGTGTCTCAAGGAGTTTTAGGTAATTCCTGTTATCACGTACATTCTAGCTGTTCCTCTACAGGCTTCTATTTCTACTCTCTCTTTTATAATTTGATATGACAATCCAGACAAAAAAATACAACTTGTACGTTTACGGCTTTTGGCAGACGTCCTTACATTTTTATACAACTGACCAATTGAGGGTTAAGGGGCCTTGTTTAGGGGCCCAGCAATAGCAGCTTGGTAGACCCTGGGATTTAAAGTCACAACCTTCCACTCAGTAGTCCAACACCTTAACCTCTAATCTACCACATCCCCTACATTGTCTGGAAACAGAGAAACCAGATAGAGCAATGTTCTTTATGCATACACATAACACACTGCTTAGCATTTGGTAACATATATTAAGAGAAATATTCGAGCATCCGACTTTTTTATTTGGCTTTACGGAGAAACATGACAGTTTTACCAAATAGCAAGTTTTTTTTTTTTTGATACTTTTGGAAGTATCATTTCCAAGTCATGATAAAATTAAAAACATAAAAAAAAGTTGTCTATGAATGAATGTGTGTGTGTATGCCTGTGTGTGTGTGCTATGAAGCTCTTATTTCTGTAACGTCAATACATATGTGTTTACTTTATTAAAATAATGATGTCATCTTCCATTACTAGAACATGTTTTAAATAAATTCTCATGCATTTTTGCAAAAATATGGTGCCAATATTTAAAATGAACCAATGTTATAAGAGTATCTAGTTTCAGACGATGCAGATGTTTGTACATTATTCACTGCTTATGAGTCATTTATGATGTCTTTATTTTCTCTCGCAGTAAGACGAGTCTTTTTGCTTCATAAAACATCAGATCATTTTACAAACACTAGCTGTTCGTTAAAAGTCACTCATTATTCTTTAAGTGTGATTATATTCTATGCTTACGCATGTGTTATGACGTTCGTATGGAGTCAGCCTAAAGTTTTACTGATACTGCCAATACTTTGGTTTATTCCAGCACTGTATGTTACGGTCGACTTTCCCAGGTCAGAAATGAATCATCGAGCTAGAATACACACCACACACTGTCTCCATAAACATGTCTGGTTCAGATTTAGTGTAATCACACAAAGACTGCCACACAGCAGCTCACAAAGTCGAATGGCACCAAATGAACCAAATACCCTGTGTTTTTAGGGCTCACAGCGGATGAGTGAAGCACCGCTGATTAGTGATCCATCAATCAACACTCACCAGAGATATAATTTGGTCAAATCTGGAACAAATCTGGAGCTAATGACACAGCCAGCAGATCTAAAATACAAATAGATTTGTGTGAATATACAGTTATAGCGGTGTTGTACTGTGCACCGTATAACTACACACAAAGATTCGGCACAACCGGATAATTTGACCTCAATAGTTATCCCAGTACCTCAAAATTTTTATTTATTTTAAATTATTTTTTCTATTCTTCTAGCTGATAAACTGTGCAATGCTTCCAGCACTGCAGTGTACCTTCTCTTTATAGAAAATAAACTATAGATATAGTTTACAAAATAAAACTATAGATGCTTAGTCCTATGATATTTAAATATGTAATAATAATAATAATAATAATAATAATAATAATAAAATTAATAGTAGTAGTAGTAATAACAACAACAACAATAATAATAATAATAATAATAATAATAATAATAATAATAAGAAAAAGAAGAAGAAGAAGAAGAAGAAGAAGAAGAAGAAGAACAATAATAAACAAACAAATAAATAAATAAATAAATAACAATTTATTTATAGGCACCTTTCAAATCACTCAAGGTCACTATACAAATTCAAACAAGTAATAAATAATAAAATAAAAGTAAACAACAATAAAAAACAGTTTATCATGATACTAAGAGCATCTGGAATACGCACTTCTGAACAAATAGGTTTTGAATGTGGTGAGAGAGTCTGTGTTACGGATGTATTTCTGGAGAGAATTTCAGAGACGAGGAGCAGTGAGACTAAATGCTCTTGCCGCTGTGGTGGTTAAACGGGCAGGAGGTGTAATGAGGAGCTCTGATGAGGAAGAGCGGAGAGGGGGGGAGGGTAGAACTTTATAAGATCTGAGAGGTATTGTGGAGCAAAATTATAATGATATTTAGGAGAACGATCTTAAAATCAATATAGTTTAATAGAGAGCCAATGGAGTTTTTGAAAGGAGGGGGTAATGTGATGCATGAAGGGAGTTTGGATTATGATACTGTAGACCAGAAACAATACAGGTTTATGTAAACAGCAGGAGCATGTATTCATGGCGGGAAATTCTCAGGAACTGCAAGTCAGTAGGACATCCAGGTTTCTATTGAAGCAGGAAGGTAAATTACATAAGCAAAAAGCTTGTAGACAGAGAAAATCCAGAATAGAGGCAAAGTAAATAGGCTTCGTGTTAATTGATGAAATAAAGACTCGTGGTCTGTTGTCATTCAAGGGCTTTTTTTTATACTTCTATTACTGAAAATCCTGTTTGTCTTTACACTTTTACTACAACTGTGTGCTCTAATGATTTAAACACAATCACACAAACTGATGTCACTAAAAAGAGCATTTGAAGAATTTGAGGTTTTTTTTTTTGAGTCTGTTTCCTCTCAAGGTTTCTTCCTCATGTCGTGAGGAGGAAGTTTTTTTTTTGCCACTGTCTGGAAAACTGCTCTGTTTATTATTAAAAATTCAGTACAAATGAAAATGGAACCGAGCTACAAAACTATACTATAGCAGACTTAGACAATTGGACACACAAACACACAGACACACACGCATATTATACATACACACGCACACGCAGGCACACACACACATTCGTACACACAGACGCACACATACACAAACAGAGACACAGACCCCCCCACACACATACACACACAAACACACACACACACACACACACACACACACACACACACACACACACACACACACACACACACACACACACACATACACACAGGCACACGCACACATATACACAAACACACAGACACACAGACAAAAAAACGCACACACACAGACACACGCACACGTACACACACACACACATGGACAGAGACGCACACACACACACACATGGACACAGACGCACACACACACACAGACACAGACCCACATACACACAGATACTGTACACTCTCACATACAGCTGTGTCTTGGCTATTCGGTGGTCCAGGAGAATCCTGTTGCTTACACACCTGATCCAACTGATCAGATCATTAACAGCTTGTTCCTGGATGTCTTAGAGAATACTACAATGTGCAGCACAAGGAAACTCCAGGCACAGGATTGGGAACCACTGGACTACATCAGTACAGCAGAGACATTCTGTTTCTCATTAACTGTGGCAAAGCTATGTTTATACTCTATTTGGATAAGCAGCACACACAACTGAGCAACCTGAGCATCGGGACTCTGTGTTCACATTCTCCAGGCCTGACATGTTGGGACACATGCATCGTAATATTCTGGCCCATCTGATAAATCCCTTACAGAAGACGATTGCTATCAGACTCCCTTGTGTGCACACTAGGATGGCATGATATGGCTCATATGCAAACGCTGATCTCATCCAATATTACATGGATAATTTCCTCTCAGTTTTGACAACTGGATGCATGGATATAGATTTGAAGGCTTTGGTCCCGGTGTAGAAATGGTAGATTGTGATCACGCTCGGTATGAAAGCATAAGGAAACGAGGTGAATGGATAAAAGGTTTTATTCCGCAGAAACCTGTTTACACTCTTTCATTCATTTAGAAGCATGGAAATGAGTTCAGTTTAATCTAATTATCCAATTTATTTGCGGTGGCATTTCTTGGAACTGTGTGATGGCAGAAAAGTACATTAGGCTTCCACCACATGCCTGTGTTATAAAATACTTGTTACTCCGATTAAATACGCACTTTACTCACGTCAAGGGTGCTCACAGCAGTTTATGGAAAGTTGACATGGTGACCCTGTTCGCTGGAAAAAATCACATGTTGCTGCTTTTTTTCATGATATAAACCTCCAACCTACTAACCCTGGTCTGTCTGAGAGCTTTTGTTTACAGTGTAAGGCTAATCAGATTGACTGATGAATTCTGTCTGTTCGCTGTATGTTATGTGTTTATGTGAGTAATCTGTGAATTTATGGCTTTTTCAGATTTTTACCATAAACCTTGTAACACTTTGGATATCAATTTTGACACCTACTACTGTATTTGACGAGCTTTAATTCCATTGTCTATGCAACTGAGATTTCTTCTAACATGTTGTCTACACATTAGCATGTTTTTAAATTCCTTTATTCATACATGTTATTTGGCAGACGCCCTTATCTAGAGCAACTTACATTTATCTCATTTATACAGCTGAGTAATTGAGGGTTAAGGGCCTTGCTCAGGGGCCCATCAGTGGCAGTCTGGTGGACTGGGAATTCAAACTCATGACCTTCTGGTCAGTAGTCCAACACCTTAACCACTAAGCTACCACTTTCCCAGACATTAATAATATTCTAGTGAATTTTGCTCAATTTCAGAACTTGACAGGTGATTTTATGACTTTTTTTTTTTTGTAAATGAATGATTACTTTATAAAATGTTTAGCATTCATTCAAATTCTTAAATTTATTTTAGAATATTAATATTCTATAATATTATGTCTTGTATTATAATTATTAATATTATATCAAATAAGTAATGATTAATGATTACAGTAGGAATGCTTAAAGTTCTGTGGGTAAAACAAAAAACCCAAAAGCTTTGGTTAGTATCTAATTATTTGTTTGTTTGTTTGTTTGTTTATCTTTTTCTTGTGACCAAATGAAAAATGTTTTAATTAAAAATCTATTTTAAGTTAAAGTTTTGGTCATTTTTTTCAAAATAGTTTTAGACAAGTTTTAGAATTAATAATATTAAATCAATAAAAATCTAACTAACTAACTAACTAACTAACTAACTAACTAACTAACTAACTAACTAACTAACTAACTAACTACATTGTTGAATTGTACATACTGATGGGACAGTTTGACAATTTGGTAATTTTCATCACAAATGTTAAAAAATTATTATTTAGCCAAGATAAGCTTTTTTAGCATAACTACTAAGCATAATTGTAATCATTATTAATATAAATTTTATTTTTATTAAAGTTTTTTGAGAAAGAAAAAAATAGGCATAAAATAATAGTCTAATAAATAATTGCAGTGACAGAAAAAGGCAAATAATAATGATATGAGATAAAATAATAGAAAAATAGAAGCACAATAATTGAAATAAGATAAAAGTTGAATGAATGTTGGACGTTTTGCATAGTTAGTGCACAAATATTTCACATTTGCCTGATGCCTAAAATGCATCCTTAATTAACTAATTCAGCACTTTTTAAGGTATAATGTCCTTTCAATTTAGATCCTTTTACACAAACACATCAACATTTAAATGTGGAACTATGAAGCCATTTGCACCGCAGTTATACGTCAAGTATATCATGTGGTATCTGGTCATGTTTGTG
This sequence comes from Tachysurus fulvidraco, assembly GCF_022655615.1. Classification (NCBI taxonomy): domain Eukaryota; kingdom Metazoa; phylum Chordata; class Actinopteri; order Siluriformes; family Bagridae; genus Tachysurus; species Tachysurus fulvidraco. The sequence continues at coordinate 13,249,440 of NC_062533.1, forward strand.
CTGCTGCAGTGCCTTTCTGACCCCCCCTTTACATCGCCTCATGCTCCGTCTCAGTGCTCATCTTTCAGCAACGTGTGAGCACATTCTTCTCCGATCCGCTCATCTCAGAAATGCATCACAGGTGATGTCATACGGACCCCACAGCACCTGTGATTGGTTAGCAGGGCACTAAGCGGAAAGGCCCACCCTGAACAATAAAACTTATTGTGGACTCAGTTCCAACAGGGAGCCCAGATTTGCCGTTGTCCCACTACATTAAATTATTTTTCTATTTTTTTTTCTATCATTTTTTAATCATATATTTAATCATATTTTCTCATCATATTTAAAGCAGAGTAAACTTTTCTTTCCTTTCTAATATACTTCAAAATGTACTTCTAATGTTTCAACCCCCCTTGTTTAAATGACATAATCATTTCCTGATGGATGTTAGGCCTAGAGCTGTGTTTAAAAAGGAGTTTCATTAATAAATTCCCATCAGCCTTATAATTTAGTCTAGTCACATTCCTTAAGTTGATGTAACTGTTTATTTTTAGCTATAAGTTGAAACTGGAAGATTTTAGAATTCGTTGTTTACTTACGTTTTGGACTGTTTTGAGGTTGCATTCAGAGTTGGTGTAAACTAATGAGAACAGTTTGGTCAGTCAGTTTCAGATCATGGAAATGGTCCGACTCTACGTCTTCACCTAACATCGATGGTTACATCATCCTTGAGGTATTTGCATGGTCTGAAGATCTGGACCATAGTAGTCATAGCCATTCAGGCATTTTGCATATTTTGCATAAATATTTATCTAAACTAACAACTGCCTTTAGCAGCCTGTTCTAAACAAAGGAAATCCAAGCAGAATCCTACTCAAATCAGATTTTTAAAACTTCTCCATTCCTGTTTTTATATTGTATACAGTAGTTCTCATGACCTAAAGAAAAAACATCTTTTCCAGCAGTATTTCAGGGTAAAAGGGTTGAGCTAGACAGAGAACGAGTCTGGCATTGTTCCCTCAACAAAACAAAACTTTTCTTTTGCATTGTTGTCCTGTCTCCATGGAAACATTTGGTCACGACAGCAAAAGGAAATATTCGGGTCATGCCGGACTCCCGGTTAGCATGCTGTGTGAACTGTGAATCCTTGCAATCTTTAAGTACTTTGACCACTTGGCACATTGACCGATTGTTGTTCTGTCCATTTCCTGAGACAACATCCTGACTTCATTCTAAGCAAACAGTGAAAAGAGAGTGAGGACAGACTTTGTGAGAAACGACACCCCCCCTCTCTTGTCAGTCCCCTCCTCTTCTGCCCAAACAAGGGTAGAACAATTCTGTGCCTTATATGGGAGGATGATATCACCAGCTAGTGGAGCAGTGCCTTTCCACACAGTGTTCACCTTTCATTTTGCACTGATGACATGTTTGGAATGCGATGCCTAACTCTGCAGGAAGCATGGGACCTTCGCTCGACCCTGCCGAAGTCTTATAACGACAGACACAGCTGAAAACTCATTAGACATGGACGCACGTGGAATACATCATAGTTAGCTGGTGAGTTTGAAATCTGTTTGGAATCTGACAGATGTTGAGGATATGAACACAGCGGTGAGTGCAGGTTCGATTTAGATCTGTTTCAGAATCTTGTGATGTCTGGCACTTAAGAAGTTTGGTAAATATGTTGACTTTAAGTTTAGCTTCTCTTTCATCTCTAATGGGCTCTGCGGCACTTGCAGTGGATTTATTGTGCTGACATAAAGGTCCCCTGCAGAGTTGAAGCAGTGTAAACATTTACCACTATCACGGGTGGCTGCTTTTTAGGTGCTTCTGAGTGCAAGGCACGCATAAGAGGAACAGGGATTTTGTGAAAGTCTTTCATGCCATGTTACGTTGTGCAGTGCTTACAGTGCAAGCATGTGAAACACATTAATCTGTTGTCAGAGACAATCACATGACCCCTTCTTTGTTCTCTGCTGTCATATTTTTTTCTCTTTTCTGCTTCTCTGCCTTGCATCTTACTAGTGTTTTATTATGTTGTTATACGGGCATCTGATCAATGTTTCACAGAACTCACATATGTGGGTTCCAGTTTTATCAGGTAAAGAACTGAGTTATAAGAAAAAAAAATACTGTGAAAAAAATCTTGTGTTTACACTCATTAATTATTCTTACAAATTGCCATCAGCATAAACAGATTTTCTATTTCCTTTGTGTTCTTCCCAGACTAAAGAAACTGTTGGAGCAAGAGAAGGCATACCAAACACGTAAAGACAAGGATCATAGCAAGCAACTAGAAAAAGTAAGAGATGAGCTGGTGAAGCTGAAGTCCTTCGCTCTGATGCTGGTGGATGAGAGGCAGCTCCACGTTGACCAGATTGATCAGCAAAGCCAAAAGATCATGGACCTCGGCAAAAAGCTGCAAGAGAGAGATCAAGATCTGGAAAGTGTCACCAGCAAATACAAAGAGGACAGTCAGAAAATTCAAAAGTTAGAAGTGGAGTTAGAGCATAAAGCTGCGAAGTTCTCACAGGAAAACGAGGACATGACAAACAAGCTCTCCAGCCAGGAGTCCCAAAACCGACAGCTACGCATAAAGCTGGCTGGTCTGTCTCGGAGAATTGAGGAGCTAGAGGAAAGTAACAAAGCGCTTCAGAAATCTGAAGAGGATTTGCAAGAGTTAAGGGACAAAATCAGCAGGGGAGAATGTGGAAACTCAAGCCTCATGGCTGAGCTTGAAACACTTCGTAAGAGAGTGTTGGAGATGGAGGGAAAAGATGAGGAGATCACAAAAGCTGAAGCACAGTGCAAGGACCTGAGAAGGAAGCTTCAAGACGAGGAGAATCACAGTCGTGAGCTGAAGCATGAAATCGAAAAGCTACAGAAAAGGATGGCAGACTTGGAGAAACTTGAGGGTACTTTTAACGCAAGCAAATCAGAATGTAAGAATCTTCATGCAAGCCTTGAACGAGAAAGGAACTTGACAAAGAATTTATGCAAGGAACTGGAAACTGTTAAAAAACATGTTAAAGAGCTTCAGTGTGCCGAGTCGAGGCTTGAAAAGGCAGAAAGCAGCTTAAAAGATGATCTGACAAAACTGAAGTCATTTACTGTAATATTAGTGGATGAGAGGAAGAACATGGCAGAAAGAATTAAGCAAGAGGAGCAAAAAAGCGGAGACATGAGCAAGCTGTTTAAGGCTGAGCAAGGCAAGGTCATGGAAATTACAGAGAAGCTGATAGAAGAGAGCAAAAAGCTTTTGAAACTGAAGTCAGAGATGGAAACGAAAGTGTCAGCTCTCACAAAGGAAAAAAATGATTTAAGGACTAGACTTGCATGTGAAGAAGAGAAACAAAATGATCTCAATGCAAAGGTCAACCTAATGCAAAAGAGAGTGGATTATTTGGAGGAGGCCGAAAGAAAAGCCAGAAACAGAGCCGATGTAGACAAGGCAAGATATGCTGATGAAGACAATAAGGTTAAGGAGTTAACAGAGGAGATTGATAGGCTAAAGAACCGCTTGAAGCAGCTAGAGGTTGTGGAGGGTGATTTGATGAAGACAGAGGATGAATATGACATGCTTGAAAAGAAGTTTAGAACAGAGCAGGATAAGGCCAATGTCCTTTCTCAGCTTCTAGAGGAAATGAAGTCACAGATTGCCAGGAACAAGGCCATCGAAAAGGGGGAGGCTGTGAGCCAAGAAGCTGAATTAAGATTGAGGTGCAAGATGGAAGAGGCCAAAACCAGAGATTTGCAGGCAGATGTCCGGGCTCTTAAGGAGAAGATTCATGAGCTGATGAACAAAGAGGATCAATTATCTCAACTTCAGGTCGACTACACGGTTCTACAGCAGAGGCTCATTGAAGAGCAGGACAAAAAGAAAAGTATGAGCCAACAGATCCTAAACCTCACCAAAGATTTAGAGGTGACTAAGCGATACAGCAGAGCACTACGCCCTAGCATGAATGGAAGGAGGATAGTAGATGTTCCTCTCACTTCAACAGCCGTTCAGACAGATGCACATGCCAACGACGCTCTTGAAGAAGAGACCCCAGCGGTATTCATAAGGAAATCTGTTCTGGAAGAAAATCATGTGATGAGCAATTTGAGGCAGAAAGGCCTGAAAAAGCCAGCAGTTCTAGACCGTTATCCACCTGCATCTACAGAACTAGGTATAAAAAAATCATTGATCCCTTGGATAAAGAAGAAAGAAGCAAGTGCTGACACACAGGATGGCTTAGACAAGTTGACTTATAACGTTAATGGAGATGCGTCACCTCAAGCACCAGACTTAAGTATGACACAACGACCAGGCCGGCCACTGCACATAAGGGTAACTCCGGATCATCAAAACAGCACTGCCACATTGGAGATCACCAGTCCTCGTGCTGAGGACTTCTTTTCAAGCACCACAATCATCCCCACTTTAGGGCTGCAAAAGCCACGGATAACTATAGTTCCTAAATCCACTACTGTGTCACCAAAGGGCAGCTATGATGTAATGGACAGGACCAAGTCTCCAGTGACCATTACGACCATTTCTAGAGCCAAGTCACCAGAGGGTAGCAAGATCTCCTATCCTGACTCTCCAAGTTCTCCTGTCTCAGTCATTACAGTTAGCACAAGTCCAGTATTACAGGCGCCTATCTCTCCAGAACCTCAGGAAACCTCAAGCATCGGTCGAGCTGTGTTCAAGGTGACTCCAGAGAAGCAGACAGTGCCAACACCGGTCCGCAAATACAACTCCAACACCAACATTATAACAACAGAAGACAACAAAATCCATATTCATCTAGGGAGTCAGTACAAGAGGCCTCAGGACTCTGGAAGCAGCCCTATGCTCACAGTAAGGCCTATGAGTGTATGCCCAGAGAACAAGGAGACGCCTGCTACAGGGACTGTCCTGCGTTCCCCCCGACAGTCTTCCTCCACTTCGATAGGGAAAAGCACTCCTGGCAAGATGACAAGTAGCATCACCATTACTCCCATCACGTCTGCTCCTTCAAGGCCAACCCAGTCTGTGGTAAGTGATCCTAAACCGTACATAGTAAATGTCATCTTTTAATCGTCTTGTTTGCTATTAGTTATTTAGCAATTAATAAAACTGTGTGACCTTGTGACCCTAAACAACATAATGATGTGCAATCTTCTACATTACAGTTGCTTCTGAATTGTTTCAAAATGATATCAGGGGGTGTCTGCTCCCTAGATAGATCTCTGTCCAGGTAGAGATACGTGCAATACATTACCTAACATGTGACTGTTAACTAACCCTGGAATGACCCTTTTATACCAATTCCTCCGCAAACCAGTGGAATTTTATTTCTTCAATTGTTAAAATAAGTTTTATTTGGCACCAACTGACTGATCCCTCATATTTAACCATGAAGTTAGCCTGAACTATTTGCCTAGCACTTAGCATTAGCTATTCTACCTGTGTGAGCAGACGCGCGCTAACATGCATATCCTGGCACAATAAGACCCTTTACTAAAACAAGCACAATAGCTAATCGAGGGCTGAATCTTAAAGTGTAATCTGTTATCGACTCTTGTGGATACATGGTAGGTTATATAAATGTCACATGTTAAACACACAGTTTGGAGATGTTTATAAAATAATCAGCCTTTTGGATCCTTGAAAAACTCTTTACTGCTTGAAGCGTCTGAGTATTTGTTATATAGCAGATGGCCATCCCTTTCTACAGTTAAACAGTTTGACAATGTTGGAATTTAAACAGAAATTATTAAAATGTTTTGAAATAAATGGATGGACATTTTAATCTGCAATGAAGGGGCTTGCCATCCCTATGTGCTCAAACTACATATGACTTGTGGGCTGTCTTTTAGTGAAAGGAGTGATGTTGACCAGCTCTCTTCTGGCTGAGGGATAATTATAAATGTAATTTTAAAAGTTCTGTTTTTCTGAATATTTAAAGTCACCTGACTATTAAAATGGCACCAGCACTTTTGGACATTTTTCCAACAATTTTCCAATTAATTTAATTTAGTAATTGTGATGAAAAATGCTGTAAACCTTTTTATTTGACACATATCCTTCTTTCAATCTTTTTCATTACCAGTCCGGGACGGATGTGCAGTCAACTCGGTCTTGCTCAGCAACACGAATCCCTATGTCAAAAGGTATGAAACCAGGCAAAACTGTAATGGGCCTTGCTGCAGTATCCAGGATAGAGTCTCGAGCTGAAAGCCAGTCAATGAAAATTGAACTGAGGAAGTCTGCAGTAATCAGCTCAGTGTCCACAGCAGGGGGCAGAAGCTGAGAGTTTGGCACTCTGTAATTGTTAAGGTTAAACAATCTATGCTCAGAGCCACTGATGTACCCGAGTAGTTTAAAGTGTACCTATGAGGACTCAAAATTGAAGCACTTACAGATAACAGATAACATCATTATCACCTCTGCTTTCAGAAAATGTGATTATGTTTGTATTTTAAAATATAATATGGTCTGGAAAGTATACAGTATGTATATAGTATTGTATATACATACTATCTAATGTATATTGTGTTGACACTTGAATATACTGAACATACAGTTCTTTGGCTGGAATGCTACATCATTTTCCCTACTAAATCACAATGTTAGGCTACTAACCCCTTGGCCGGGTTTTTGGTTTACTTAAGTGCCTTCTCTTATCATTTAATTTCTTTTTGCTGTTTTGTTTGTTTTGTTTGACATGATAGTTTCTAGTGGAGGTTTCCAAAATATGAAAAGAAAAATTGCCTATTTAATATAATCTGTCATGTTTGATTCACTTGCACCAAGCCTTAATAAATGGAAATTTTTCATCCCTCTACGTCAGTATATTGCCTTTTACTGTTGATGTCTCACCGTTTACTTGTATAACAAGTTAATAATATTATTTGCATCAAACATGGACTAGGAAACCTCCAATAGGTGTCCCATGATACCATACATCATGCTTCATTTAATTCTTCTTTCATCTGCAATTCTTAATTCATCTGCATAAACACTGATAAAGCACCATAAAATGCTTTACTGAGCATGCAGCACTTTCACTAAACATGAACGCCATTGGTTACTGAGAGTGGGTAAAAGATCTTAAGCAGAGCAAATGTCAGCTTTGTTATAATTCAATATTAGGATTCTTGCAGGAAAAAACACATTAACGCTCAAACAGATGACTTTTTATGGGTGTCTTGCGCCACTTGCTGGATATCGCATGTACAAAAAAATCTTTTTTGTTGTTTTTTTGAGGCATAAGTTTGGTGCTACGTTTTCAGAATAGATACAAGCATGTCATGTGTAAGTTAATTTATCACATTTGTGTAGTGGTTCTGGAAAACCCATCAGATGGGGCAGTGCCTGAATTCCAGCTTAAAAATAAAATGAAAACATACAAACTGGTTTTGGAAAAAAAATGGGGTTTTCCCTGGGAAGTCGTGGCCTAATGGTTAGAGAATTTGACTCCTAACGTTGTGGGTTCAAGTCTCGGGTCAGCCACGACTGAGGTGCCTTTGAGCAAGCCTACAAACCCCCCCAACTGCTCCCCGGGTGCTGCAGCATAAATGGCTGCCCACTGCTCCGGGTGTGTGTTCACGGTGTGTGTGTGTTCACTGCTCTGTGTGTGCACTTTGGATGGGTTAAACACAGAGAACAAATTCTGAGTATGGGTCACCGTACTTAGCCGTCACTTTCTATACTATTCTTTGTAAATATATTTTTTATATATATTTATATACTTATATAATTTATATCTACCTTTAGAGATAATGGTGGGTAAAGAGACAGTTAAACAAACAGGATGGTTAAAAGAACATTAGACATATCTGTCTAATGATATTTATAACCTTCCCGCTTACTGATTTCTTTACATAATAAATGTCAAACTTCGATAAAGTTGGTGGAGAACTACTTTCTGCAGCCTGATCAGTTCAGTTTATATAAGCTCAGATGCACATAAATGTCGAAATTTCAACTCAAAATGAAGACAATTTTTTTCAGAACTATTTATACTCCCATTGTGAAGGGTTTTTCCATGCCACCACACAAATAAACACCAGCGCACCAAGATTCAACACTTACAAAACATCGATCATCTGAGAACAACAATCTTGCCAAAGTTTGACAAAGGAGTGAAAGAAGCCATCTATGTCAAGACAACTCTGAAGAAAAGTTTTTGAAGCACATAGTTATCCTCACAGAGCTTTACATATGTTCTTGCCAAGCTTCATGATGTCATATGTGCTTATCACAGGTAGGGTTAAAATGCTGGGGAATTTCCCACCATTTACTGGGAATGATACAAGATATCACAAGTCTAGACTACTGGTATTATTATTGGATGTGTTTCTGGTGTATCTGAACATCAGGCAAAAAGTACAGAAGTGACAGATGGGAATCTGTCCAAGACACACATTTGTTTTTACTAAAAATTTTGAGACAACAGACAAAATTCAAGAAACAAGAAAACAAGGAAAATTCCTACTAATGTGTGGTCCAGGCTTTTTAAATCAGTATCCATTCCATGATATCATCAGACATGAAAACCAAATGTTCTGTGTTATTTTTATTTTGGAATATTTCTTTTCTAATCATTTTTCCATCAATTGACTAGCACCAGCTTTTCACCAAAGTGCTGTTCATAATAAATTCAGCTAACATTCAGTCAAATTGAATTCCGTCAGAAATTCTTTCAGTATGACAAAATCTTCATGTAGATGTGATGACCAACATCATTAAGATACACAATCACTACATACTGTTCTGTTCATTAACTAGCAAAGTTTTGTCCCACTGCTCTACGTGATCCATTTAGAATTTTTAGAAATACAGAACATAATATTTAATGATGATGTGAAACTGCAGTGTGGCAAAATGTGCTTTGGATCGATAGATTTCCATTAGGAGGCATTGCAGCACATAATGGTAGCTTTGCTGCCTTACACCTCCAATCCCCAATGTGATCATGAACTTGGGTTACTATGCATATGGAGTTTCACACGATGTCACTAAAGATCTATGAATAAAATAATACTTTTACTTAAATGCATTATTAATCATTTGTTTATTGCAGCCTTCAATTTGTAGCATTAGTGCAACTCTAAAAAAATTATTATTTTTGGCATTTAAAGAACAATATACAGGCCTTTTTCCAAATAAATAAATAAATAAATAAATAATAAAAAAAAAAAACTCTGTGTGTGTGTGTGTGTGTGTGTGTGTGTGTGTGTGTGTGTGTGTATATACACACACACAGTTTTAATGGATTTATTAATAGTACCCCAGTGAGCAACCTGATTTCAAGAAACATCAAAAATGTATCTTTGCCCCCAAATAAATTATAAATTAAATTATCATAAAAAGACTGTTCCTGGGCCTAAATCTGACTCATAATTATAAAGATGCTTTATATAAACATTTGATCTACTTAGGTATTATTTTTTTGGCAGTATAGTCTAGCTAAAATCACAGTGTGTCTGTGTTGGCTAATAAATTATTACATTTAGTTTAAAAAAAAAACAAGGCTAATAGCTGCATCTCTAGCTAACTCTTCCTTTTTTCACCTGCAGAAAATGTTGTGCTCCGCTTGACTTTGGAGCCTCGTTGAGACTCAGGTGTAGCACTAAGGATAAGCATATCTACAACTCAGACTGTATTCCTGTATGCTCCTCAAAGAGCATGTGGATCAGCACCACCCTCAACTTTACTCCTGGAACCAATTTCTAGGAATCTGGAGCACACAAGTGTCTTTTGTTACTGCTGTTTTTTTTTTTTTTTTTAATATAGTGTGATTCAGTGATGGACATTTTGCAGAGAAAAAAAGGAAGTTGTGGGATACATGATAAATGAATGCATGCCAATTGGATAGAACTGGATTGAAAACATGAAATCTGGAAATATGACTGACATTTAAAAGATGAAAGGTGAAAGTGATTTTGATTCCATTTGTTTTCATTATTTTTGAAGACCTGGTATTTGTATGTATATGCAGTTATGAAGGTATTGCTGTGGAAATATATGTATATTCGAACACTGTCATTACGGAGCTACTGTTTTAATGGAGTGAGTTTTAAATTAAAATATGGATGCCAAACAAAGTTGGTCAGTGGAACTTAATTAGTTTTAATAACACATGGTACAAACAGTCCAGTCCAGGTTTTCTTTCTAAAACAGAAATTGCTGACATTATGGATATACATAATGCTATAGTATTAATTACCTTGTACATAGTATGATTACTGAACAGGAATCAGGTAAACTGGGATATGTTATAACAAGCCTGAAATGTTGACCACATTAATAAACGTTAAAGAACTAACACGATTTTATCAGTGTTGTGACTTGTGTTAAAAAAACTTTCAGCTGAAAGAATGAGTGAAAACGTATATAATGTAGGCTATGAATAATTCTTAATTATATGTGATGTTTCAATATTATGTTCCATATCGTAGATGCAGTGTAGATTATGCTTACACATTTATATTTAAATTTACATTTACGCATTTGGCAGATGCCCTTATCCAGAGTATCGGTGAACACTTGTTCATTAGGTTACAGACACCATCAACCTGAAACTCTGTTCTGACTCTAGTTCAAGTATTGCAGGAAGAGGTAGGTCTTCACCCGTCGTTTGAAGATACACAATGACTCGGCTTTTCGGACATCTAGGGGGAGTTTATTCCACTAAATCGGTGCCAGAAAAGAAAAGAGTCTTGCTGTATACAGGTACCTACCTCTTACCTTGATAGATGGTGGTACCAGTCGAGCAGTGTTAAGAGTGATAAGAGCTTTGAGCTAAGAGCAAGCTGGCCCATTTCTGGCTTTGTATGTGAGAAGATGCATACACAATCCCATCAATCCCATCCTTCAAACAAACTGAAAACATGTTATTGATTCAGGAATGAGTCGACTCTTTAACCTGGTTCTTTTAGATGAGAGACAATTCACAAAGAGCTATTGAAAATGAAGATGTATTTTGTATTTTGTATTGTATGAAACTCTTCAGTACTAATAGACTATTGTTTGGAAGGGTTTGGTTAAAGTCCTAGGACCACTTAGATGCCACTGCTAGGCCCATTAGCAAGGTCCTTACCACTGTACTTGTCAGTTGTATAAACAGATAAGGGTGTCTATCAAATGCCATAAATATAATGCCAGGGCTCTCAAGTTTTGAAGACGGGCAAGAGTGACATCTCCAACCCCCCCACCCAAACACAAACATAGGCCTACCCTTTTTGCCACCTTCTCTGGGCCAGCATCCTGCAACCTGGCATTTTTAGGGGGCTTTCCACTCATGGCAAATGAGAGAATGCTTAGTTGCCTTTTAGTTGACATCTTTGAAAGACAGATGCAATGATCAATGCATCAATGCCCAAGATATCAAATATGACATGATTTTAAAAGTGACCTATAACATCGACGATGCAATACAATTTAATTTATTTAGTGCTAATTTATTTAGTGATAAAATTATTAAGCCTATTTGGAGAGAGATGTTTAATGTGACAAAATGTCAGTCATCGTGTGATAACGAAAATATGACTAGGCCTAGACCAGTGGTTCTCAAACTTTTCGGCGTGCGGCCCCCCCTTGTATACAGTGCATCCCTACTTGCCCCCCAAAATAAAATTTGATGTAGAACATTCCAAAACTTAATATTTGAATTACACAAAACATATTAAATTATACAATGTAGTGCTGTTGGTTGGTAGCCTAATTTTTCTGAGATTTAATTACCCAGAATTTATGATAAATTCGTTATTTTATAACATGTCATAAAACCGGGGCCCGCTGGCACCATCTCAAGGCCCCTAGTTTGAGAACCACTGGCCTAGACTACTTGTTCTGAGAAGGTGTTGTCAGTAAACCGGGGCCCCTTGGCACCATCTCAGGGCCCCCAGTTTGAGAACCACTGGCCTAGACTACTTCTTGTTCTGAGCAAGTGTTGTCAGTGAACAGGCTGTAAAACTGTTGGCTAAGTTACAGATACTCATGATAAACTGATACTGAATATCTGGGAAACATCTCTAACAGCAGTCAAAATGTCATTGTGTCATTTGTGTTAAACAAGTTGTGAATTTGTTGTAACATTACAACAGGAGATCATGACTTTCTGTGCTCAAAGTGATGCTCGCAGCTCCAGTGGTTTTCTGTGAGGGTGAATTAGGATGATGCTGAACAATACCAGGATATGTTTTTTTTTTCCATTGGTTGTTAAGTTAAATCTTACCCAGATACAATAGTGCTATTTTCTGATTGGCTATTGTGTAGCATCTTTTTTTTTTTTTTTTTTTGATTGGCTGATAAGTGTCAGGCTCGACTAAGAACTCCTTGGTTCCTGCCCGGTTCTATAGAGACAGCAGTGCGGACTGATACATTTTGGGCGCTGCGGCATATTAAATATATGATAAATAGTCAGTTTTTATGCGTGACAAATACAATGCGTGACAATGCGTGATACTTGAGAGCCCTGGAGTCTAACCGACAAACTGCATTATATTCCTGAGGTACACAACAACACTCGAGTCTTTCAATACGTCATCACGCACTGCTAACGTCCCTCACGGCTGGCTGACGTCACCACGTCAGGTTAGTGTCAAAACTTCCGTAAAGACACCACCCTGTTTAAACTTAGAAATAAACAAGCGGAAAGCGGATGAAGATCTATATTTGTCTTCGGAGAGGATCGTATGCGTGTAAATAACAGGTGTATGCAACTGTAACGTGTTAAATTTGTTCATAGCCACGGGTGTGTCGTTTTTCGACAGGTTTTAGCATTTAGCCAGGCTAAGCTAAGCTAAGCTAGCTTGAGCTGCAAACATGATGGCGTCTGGTTACAACGCTAAGGAAGAAGACGGCCACCATTCCGGGGCCTCTGGGGCTACTGGAAACGCTGTCCGGAGTAAAAAACCAGACAACACGGCTTTCAAACAGCAGCGTTTACCGGCGTGGCAACCGATTCTTACGGCTGGTACCGTGTTACCGGCGTTCTTCGTTATCGGGCTAATCTTCATCCCTATCGGTATCGGGCTGTACGTAACGTCCAACAACATCAAGGAGTTTGAGGTGAGAATGTGACCCAGTGCAACCTGTATAGTTTAAGAGGTATTTTGAAATGGGAGGCCATCTGTAGTGTAGAATGTACAAGCTCTGAGAATTCTTGCGTCTTTCAATTCTAAGAAGGCAAATTATTTAATTTCTCAAGTGGCCGCAAGGCGCTGGTAAAGCTGTCCTAGAGGCAGCTATGTGCTAGAAAAGCTGTCCTAGATTCAGCTATGTGCTAGAAAAGCTGTCCTAGATTCAGCTATGTGCTAGAAAAGCTGTCCTAGATTCAGCTATGTGCTAGAAAAGCTGTCCTAGAGGCAGCTGTGTGCTAGAAAAGCTGTCCTAGATTCAGCTATGTGCTAGGAAAACTGTCCTAGAGGCAGCTGTGTGCTGGAAAACTGTCCTAGAGGCAGCTGTGTGCTGGAAAACTGTCCTAGAGGCAGCTGTGTGCTGGAAAACTGTCCTAGAGGCAGCTGTGTGCTGGAAAACTGTCCTAGAGGCAGCTGTGTGCTGGAAAACTGTCCTAGAGGCAGCTGTGTGCTGGAAAACTGTCCTAGAGGCAGCTGTGTGCTGGAAAACTGTCCTAGAGGCAGCTGTGTGCTAGAAAAGCTGTCCTAGAGGCAGCTGTGTGCTAGAAAAGCTGTCCTAGAGGCAGCTGTGTGCTAGAAAAGCTGTCCTAGAGGCAGCTGTGTGCTAGGAAAACTGTCCCAGAGGCAGCTGTGTTCTATTGAAGAGGCAGCAAAATTCTAAGAAAGCTCACCCAGAGGCAGCAATGTGTCTTAGCCCCAGCAAGGGTCATATCTTAGATGCTTAGGTTAAAGTCATACCAGTATAAATGTGAAACTACGATATTTGTCCACTGCTGGCAGAGATTTTTAAATAGTGATTTGATTGTGATCTCGAACAGCAGCACAGAATATGATTTGTCTTAACATGCACAATATACAGTTGTTGGCTTGGAGAACGCACCGGTTTGACTGCTTTAAAGCTTGTTTTATTTCACTGTAGTTTTGTTTTGTTTCTGTCCATGGTAACTAAACTTACTGAATGCACAAAGACGAAATGGAGTGAGCGCTCTACTGATGCACAAGCTCATGAAACATTAAACAAAGAAGCAAATACTTGCAGAAATGTACAGTACAGTCCACTCTTCTCAGTCTCCTTTAGTTCAATTCATTTCTGTGCGTTCATGCCATAGGTCCGTAAATATCACGGACAAGTGTCTGTGTCAGACCATGAGCATTTATACACAAACATTACAGACTTTATACAATCACAAGCTGCTGACCTCTCGAATCTGATTGGTCAGAAGGTGTTTGTCAGTTTTCAGTTGACGATTTAAGGGAGTTAGTCTCCAGTGTTAGTGCTTTAGATCAGTAAACTTTACAGAGATAAAGCTGCTACGTTCTTTGTCGAGTCTTTGCAGTTTCTATCTGACATGACAAGCTGTTGTTTTTTTTTGTTTGTATTAACGTTCAGTTAAAGATGGATTGAAATAACTTTTATAAGTGTTATGCCTTATGTGATTTGTAATAAAGCTGAGTCATGCCTCAGAGTGAAGCTCTATATTTACTCAACTCTCTCTATCTCTCTCTATCTCTCTCTCTCTCTCTCTCTCTCTCTTTGAACAGCTTGATTACACCGGGGTAGACGCCTCAAGTCCATGCTATAACTGCTCACAGAGCAGCTGGAACAGCACAACGCAGTGTAAATGCTCACTGCCCTTCTCTCTTGAGCAGCCCTTTGAGGTAAAACGCACAGCTTGGCTTCATTTCTCACACCTCATTTTAAATACATTGAGTATATGTCTGTATAAATGAATACTACAGGATGCATTTGAACTGTTTTGAGGAACTGAACATTTGCAGGAGGGTCCTCAATGAGAACAATGTGCTTCCTAGACCAAAAGTTCCTGTTTGGCTTTAACGCCTCTCTGCTAGACCTCTGATGCTCAGTGTAACTGTGACACGGCTGAATGTTCTTTTCAGCTTTGCATCCCGGAATACATTTTGTTAGCTCTCGTAATAGAAGCTGTAATATAAACAGGGTTATAGTGATATGGGAAAGAACAAATGACTACTTAAAAATGGACCAATGGAAAAATCTATACAACACTGAGCTTCAAGGTGAAAGGGGAAATAATCTATACGTGTTTTGGTGCAGTGTTGGTTCTCGTGCAGTTCATACTTCCCCTTAACACACTGAATCAAAACTGGCCTTACTTCCATTCTAGTGAATGATTCAGCTGTACTTCACACTTACAACAGTGTTTCTCATAAATGGCTCAGTGACTTTCAAAACAAATTCTTTCAATTCTTTAGTGTGGTGGAAAACACACCCTATATGATCAACCTTATTATATTGTGGTTCTCAAAAATTTTCATACAAATGGGAACTTAATGCTTTTTATTAGTTTTCTAAAAAATAATTTGACTTCCAAAATTTTTTCTCTCATCCCCAGAGCAATGTTTTTATGTACTACGGCCTATCGAACTTCTACCAAAACCATCGTCGCTACGTGAAATCCAGAGATGACAGCCAGCTGAATGGAGACCTCAGTTCTCTGAAGGTGTGGATAGAAGATTAGAGAATGAGTTTCCACACTGTAGATCAGCATTCAATATGATGTACTGACCATTAGTCTCATCACTGTTTGTTTGTTTTTTTTCTCCCACAGGAACCGAGTAAAGAATGCGAGCCGTACCGCACGGTTGGAAAAGCAGCCATTGCCCCTTGTGGTGCTATTGCTAACAGCATGTTTAACGGTAATACAAAATGTTTAACGGTAAAACAAAATTGAATTTAGTGCAGTAATTTGATTAAACGAGCAGTTATGTGGTAGCCAGTAAGCTTGATGACTTTTCCCTTATTTCCACACCACAGACACACTGGAACTGATTTATATCGAACCCAACGGAAGCAAAGTACCAATTCCATTGACAACGAGGGGCATCGCCTGGTGGACGGATAAGCATGTGAAATTCAGAAACCCCGGTGGCAGTAACGCCAACCTCAGTTTGGCCTTTCATGGTAGGACAGAAAAATCTAACAATCTTAAGATTCAGAATACTTCCTGAGATCCAACAAAGTCGCAAGGCTTATATTAATTTTGTATTTAAGCTTAAGTATTATTAGCAGTTTGATAAATAGTTAACATTCTTATTGTTACTAAACCATACTCTTATAGGATAGGTTACTCCACATCGCTTTGGTCTGAGTCTGAAAGTGTGCTTGAAAGTGTGTGTGTGTGCAGAAGGAAGTAAGTGTCAGCAGTATAGTCAGTGTTGGTGATTGAATGAGTGTGTGTATGTTTATTGAGCTAAATACGTCTAATACATGTAATGTAATCAAGTGTAAGAAGTCTTTGTTTAGTGCTCATGCTGTGAGCAGCCATGCTGTTTTGACATCTCTTGTTCAGAGTTAAGATAATCGCCCCGAGTTCTCGAGTAGGAGATTTTGAAGGGGTGTTTACTTTGTCCCTTGCTATTCGGAGATCACAACTAGTAGTCCACGGCCTTCACACTTTTTTCTTCTTTAAAGGAAGTCTTCTTTCTTTCAGGAACTGTAAAACCGGTAAACTGGCGTAAGGCTGTCTATGAGCTGGACTCGGACCCGGAGAACAACGGCTTCATTAATGAAGATTTCATCGTGTGGATGCGGACGGCCGCCCTGCCCACGTTTAGGAAACTCTACCGTATCATCCAGAAGAAGAGCAACATGACGCCGACGCTTCCCAGAGGAAACTACACTCTGGAAGTCACTTACAGTATCCTTTCAGTTCAGATACGATTCTCAGTTTAACTGCACTCTGTCAGCAGTAAGCTGAATTGTAGACCGCATCGCCGAGTGTTTTATTACTGCTTTTATTACTTTCTTTTATAAATGTGAACTTATTCACCTAGAATTGGTCTATTTTCTAGAAGAAACATATGTAACATACTTTAGGGTTTTAAAAATATACTGACGTGTAAATGCTTTGTGAAGGTGTTATCGTGTTGTGCTCCCTGACCCAGCACCCTCAGATTATCCAGTGCGCAGCTTCGATGGCCGGAAGCGCATGATCCTCAGCACCATCTCCTGGATGGGAGGGAAGAACCCGTTCCTGGGTATCGCCTACATCACAGTGGGCTCCGTCTGCTTCTTCCTCGGAGTCGTCCTGCTCGTCATCCACCACAAATACGGAAACCGCAACAATAGCTCTGATATTCCCAACTAAATCGGGGTGATCTCGACTCGCATGCCCATGTCTGCCACATGCATGATGAAGACCAACCTCTTACCCTCCGAGCTCCTCTGTGTGTATATGTGTCCCTGTGTGTATATGAGTCTCGTGCTTGGAGCGCAGCACTGCAGATCATTTAAGTTTATGACCGTTGTTGAATCATATCTATATCTATATATACGTATTTATTTTTTAAAGAGGTTAACGATGTTCTGTATTGAGTCATGATTTTATTTTTAGCCAGTATTTCTGTAATTTAGTATGGCACACAAGCTTCTATAATATTACATGTATATATTTGCACAGGCTGTGATAAGTGTGAATGTATAGAAGCTATAGCTGAATTCTTGCCTAAGTGTTACTGCCTAAAGAAAATGACCGGACACGTGATCCAATACATCGTCTGTAACAGCTGTAGTTCAGCCAAACACGAGCCTTACAGCTTTAGTGCAGAGGCTGATTAACTAACAGTGAAACGCTTGTAATTAATACACAACTCTGAAGTTTATACAGTGTAAAGTGGGTTTTGGGATCGAAACTAATTCCTCCTGCGGTTCCTTATTCCTTATAAAGCGAATTGTTTGACCCATGTGTGTTATTTAAATGCATTCCATTGTGTTTTTTTTTTTTTTACCTGAGGGATATTGGTTTTATGGTTTGAAGATTTTGAGTGTTACATATTGTCATCTTCATGTCACGTCCAGCTGTTTGCAACTTAAGCTTGGCACAGCTTTACGTCCTTCATTTGGGTCACTTTCACGGATATGTTTGTCGCTGTTGTTTTCAGAGAAATAAAATTAGATGGAAACAAACTATTCAACTCCT
Source organism: Tachysurus fulvidraco (assembly GCF_022655615.1). Lineage (NCBI taxonomy): Eukaryota > Metazoa > Chordata > Actinopteri > Siluriformes > Bagridae > Tachysurus > Tachysurus fulvidraco. Next base: position 13,267,496 of record NC_062533.1, read on the forward strand.
GATTTCACCTTTTCGTATCTAGGTCTCATCGTGGGCTTTATTGATTTCACTGTGTGATGATACACTGGAGTTTAGTACAAAAGTGCAGCAACTCCTTTACACACCATTTTCCAGTGACACTAGTGTGTGTGTGTGTGTGTGTGTGTGTGTGTGTGTGTGTGTGTGTGTGTGTGTGTGTGTGTGTGTGTGTGTGTGTGTGTGTGTGTGTGTGTGTGTGTGTGTGATGGAAGCATTGGCATGAGATATGAACTTTAAAGATTTGAAAGCTGATCTGTTTGAGATGAAGTGGCACAAGGCGAAAGGAATAAAGCACCGCTGCATCACCTTCTCTCTATAAAGATGAAGCATGGAATAAATCCCACTGCTGTCACAGTTAGCAGTATTGTGGGTAATGTTCAGAAAACCAGCATTCAAATTGAAAATACAACATACAGAATTTTCCATTAAAGGAAATTACATTAAAATTAAATTGGAGTGATGCGGTGAGTGAAGTCTCATTCACAAGTTACTCATTAACAAGTTATTTAATTATATATGATGGGCATACTGTAACAGCATTACAAAAACAACTTTTTAGTAAATATTACTAATAATCAAGGTGTAATCCACTATTTGATAGTAGCATATTATATAAATATATATTTATATCAGTCAGAACAGTCTGGAGCTAAACACCGTCAAAACTGTGGAGATGATAGTGGACTTTAGGAAAGACCCCTCAACACTACTCCCCCTCACAATATCCAACAGCCCGGTGTCATCTGTGGAGGCCTTCAAGTTTCTGGGCTCTACCATTTCCCAAGACCTGAAATGGGAGTGCAACATAAACTCTATCATCAAAAAGGCCCAGCAGAGGATGTACTTTATACGTCAATTAAGGAAGTACGGTCTGCCACAGGAGCTGTTGATGCTGTTCTACACTGCAGTCATAGAATCTGTCCTGTGCACATCCATCACCATCTGGTTTGGTGCAGCAACAAAACAGGTCAGAAACAGACTGCACAGTAAAAAGAGCAGAAAAAATAATTGGTGCCCCCCTGCCCACTCCCCAGGACCTGTACCATACAAGAACCAGAAACCGGGTAGGTAAAATCACCACTGACCCTTCGCACCCTGGACACAACCTCTTTCAGCCCGTCCCTTCTGGCAGGTGCTACAGAGCTTTGTTTACTAAAACTGCCAGACACAGGAACAGTTTCTTTCCCCCAGACAATCACCATGATTAACAACTCACCATAATTCTATTCCCTGCCTTATATCTATAAGTACTGCATTATCAGAACTGTCAGTCATCACATCATCCGTATACGTTACACACACTACTGCTGCTGTATATTCGACAAAAAGCATGATATTGCACAATACTGTTATTTGCACTTCCCAGACTTTATGTACATAACTGATCAGTCATAAATTCTGTATTCATATTTAATACACATAATTTCTATTGTACCACATCTGCATTGTCTTGTATGGTCTGTATTATCTTATATAGTATAGTATAGTGTTATTTATGTCTGTACGTTTGAGAGTCACAAACAGCTGCAACCAAAATCCCTGTGTGTGACAACACACTTGGCTAATAAACCTGATTCTGATACATTTAACACACACCCCTTATAAATAAAAGTGCAGTACCACGCCACAACAGCAGGTAGCGATAACGTTACAAACGAACCACAAGTAAAACACCGGTTCCATCTGAAATAGCTTGGGTTTTTATTTGTATTGCACTAAGTAGGGCACACAAGAGTCGTAAATCACAGCGCATGAAGTGTCCCTATATAGGGAGCAGGGGGCTATTTGTAGTTTTGCCCTTACTTCCTTCTCAGTGTCCTTGGCTGGAAAGACTAAGCGGGAGCAAGAGATAATGTATAGACACATCACGGTGAGTTTATTACAAATTCTATAATTTTAGAACCGTGAAAGTATTAATAAGGACGTAACGAAGAGTTTGTGGGATGTAATATGTTCTGGAGTTACGCTAAGCTAATGTATTTGGCTAGGTTACGTGTTAGCTAGCGTGCTAACCCAAGGCCTGGAAGGACAGAGAGAACTTGTTAATGTTTATGTTGAATTAGATTTTCCTCGTAAATATAATATTCAACAAGTAAACAAATAAATAATTTGGATAGAAATATTTTAAGAACGTTAGAGTTTGAACGTTAAGTTAACCGTCGTTGGATAAAAGGTTAAACGTCTAACTTTAAAACAGAAGCTAAACAGAAGCTTCTCAGGTAACTAGGTGTGTTAGTGGGATTCAAACAGATAAATAATCATTAAAAAATTATAATATAATCCTAAAACTGCTGCTCTGAAGCTGAAGAAGGGGTCGAAGTTAAGGTCATAACGTCTTAGTGCTTCCTCCTTTTTCTTGCTGAGAGAGGACCTGATTACTGAGCACTGTGTTTATGTTCTGGAGGTGCTTTTAGTATTAAAGCTTTAGCCTCGTCATCTAAATAGAAATATTACTGATCTGATCATGACCAGACTTTTCTGAGCTGAGCTGAGGGGTGTGTGTGTGTGTGTGTGTGTGTGTGTGTGTTTAGAGCAGAGAAATGAATGACCTGTACAGGACAGGTGGATCTCCAGGACTGGTGTTTAAGGAGAAATGGTTAATGATGATCTCAGCAGCATTTAGTCATTCCTGGATTTTCCTGCACAGTCGAACCCGTCCCAATCGCAGTCGAACCCGTCCCACTCGCATTCGCAGTCGAACAGAATCCGGACTACCCTGAGGGGAAAAAAGCTCTGATCGTGTGGATGTGCAAACTCCATGCACACGGATCAGAGACTTGAATCAAACTCTTAAGCTGGAGGTGTGAGGCAAATGTACGTCACCTTGACCCCGTCTCTTTAGTACTAACAGTTAAAGAGATGGTTTGTACTTCATCATGTACTTCAGGCTTCATGGACTAATCATCTAGATTGGAGCTTTTCACCCAGGACTTCTTTAGCTGTAATATAATCAGTGAATATAATTAATTGATTTAATGTTGGATGGAATTACTAATATTTCCAGCATTTAGCAGACACCCATATATCCAGAGCGACTTACATTATCTATCCTTCTTTTTTATAACTGAGCAATTGAGGGTTAAGGACCTTGCTCAGGGGCCCAACAGTGGCAGCTTGGTGGACCTTGGATTCGAACTAACAACCTTCCGATTGGTAGCCCAAAACCTTAACCACAAGGCTATCACATCACATACAATAGTAATGGTTAAAAAATTAAATTTCAGAAGCATGGGTCTTGCTGGCTGACTTTGTCACATGGACAAATCAGGAGAGGGAGTTTTCTTCACACAAAGAAATACAAATGTACAGGAAAATAATCTAGATGAAAGACTGAGTTTGCCAAGCAAGAAGAGGCATGATGGACACTCAACCTGTCCAATCTGTCCATTTCCATAATGCATGCATGAAGAATTAGGTCCAGTGCTGTAATATTTAGTGTGTGTGTGCAGGCGATTCAGCAGCTGTCCCGGCGGACGCTAACCAGCAGCGCTCGCAGGCAGGTGGAGAATAAAGTGCCCCAGAAGCAAAAGCTGTTTCAGGTGAGCTGATCAGATGATTCTGTCTTTATGGCTAATAATGTCCACTCCTGGAGATGTTCTGCAGATGTTATATGCACATTTCATTCTGTTGTGTCTCTCTTTTTTCTTCTTTGTTCTCTTTGTCTTTCTTCATGTCGAACAGCTTTTTTTTTTTTTTTACCTCTGGAGGTCCGAGAACTCCCCAGAACTGACCACCACAGTGGCCGAGCCCTGTTCAGTCACCATCTTTTCTTTTTATACTACGCTCAAATAAATGCCACTTTATCCGTCGCTGTTATTCAGTCCTTCATGGATTTCATCATTTTGCAATATTAGAAATAAACGCAATACCAAGCGGACTCCACGATATTCAGAGAAACTCTGATTTTTTTATAATTACCTCAGATCTAGGTGTCGAACATGTGAACCGCTGTCATTTAAACTAATGAAAAGAAGAAAGCTGTGCATGAATTTCTCTCTTTTTTTCACTTTTTTTTTCACACACACACAAAATCTTCTAAAAGTTGCATTGCAAATTTTGAAAAAAAAAAAGGCAGCAAAATCAAGGCATTTCATCCACAACAATCATAAACAAATCCTTGAAGGACTGAATAATGTTGAAACCAGAGCCTGTGTGTGCTGCTCAGTATTAAAGATAACATCACATTCACATGTCTACTCTTTACAATTCAGTATTATTATTATTATTATTATTATTATTATTATTATTATTAACACAAACACTCTCACCTTAACACAATCTACCTTTACATAAGGAAAGCATGTGTGTGTCCTCGGACGTTCGATTGTTCCCATGATTTCAGCCTCGGAGTTATTGCGATTTTCTAAAATGAACTTTCCTTTTCACATGAACACAGAAAGATCGCGAAGCTTTACACCTTCATTTTACAGCAGATTATTCATACACATTCTGAGGTGAAATGAAATTTATGCACCACGTAAAGAATAAAACACAACAGGGCATTGTTTACAGCAGCAGTCGCTCCCCTAACTTAATTCTCTCGAATTATACAAGGCTAAAAAAAAAATCGATTAATTTGATTTGTATGTACGTTTCACAATCCACAGAATTACAGATTGTTAATAAGAAAGTTAACAAGACAAGAATTGTGTATAATTAGTATTACTATTAGATTTAATAAATAATTATACACCATTCTTGTCTTGTGTTATAGGGGCAGTTAAGATTGTACAACATTCAGGAGCACAAAACCGTATGAGAGCTGAGAGCATCATTCCATGCGCTTTGCAAACACACAATTGATCAGTAATACACCACGTGTCTTTTTTTTTTTTTTTTTTTTTCCCTTCCCTCCTCTTCTTCCCTTCTTCTTTTGAAAGTGTGTGTGTGTCTGTGTGTGTTCACTTCACACTCAGGTTGTTGCACTCGAAACGTGTCCAGCAGATAAGTATATCTTAGCCGAACAAGGCTGTAACACACTAACCCAAGGATGGTGTGTTAGTGCAGTCTAACAGCGGCAGTGTAACGTTGTGCGTAAACGCAGCAGCAGTAGCATCACACAGGCTTTTACACACAGCACAGTCCTTTAATTCATGCTTCTAGTGTGTAGAGTTCACTTCGTCCTAACTGCTGTTGTGGGTTTTATTCTGGGTGAGCTTCTAACAGCCAGTTTGAATCATTCAGCTTTCTTTTGATTGCTTCCACCGAAGACTTTGGATGGCAACAAGGCGACGTGAATGATCGTGATTGCCGGATTAATTTTATTGTTCTGTGGATGTGCATGTAACGGTGAAATTTACTACTGGCAATACGTGCTTGTAAAATCAGAAATGTTCACCTACACAAATCACCAGCTCACTGTTACCTATTATTATTATTATTATTATTATTATTATTTTGTTTTTTTTTCATTCATTTATTTAACTTATTTTTGGTGGGAATTTTCTGTGGGATAAACTGGGTATAATAAAACAAATCACAGCAAAGTAAGAAAATTCAGACCTGTAAATAAGAGTACATTGAAACTATAATTACTGAGCCACTTGACATTGTGGTATATTACAAAAAAGAAAGTTAAGACTGTAAACTTGTTGCATAATGAACACTAATATGCCCTTATTTTCATGTGTCTCAGGAGAATAATGGCGTACCAGTTCATCTGAAGGGCGGTGCTGGTGATGCCATCCTGTACCGCACGACAATGGGCCTCACCATCTTGGGTACGTTTTGGAAAACGAAGCCAGGAACTGAGCCTCCTGAGTAAAGCAGGAGTCAAACTGGAGTCTAAACACATAACCGACTAGCTATTTATTCCATAATCAAAGCACAGACGATTCAGGTTGTCATCACTG